>NC_044032.1:252624448-252904558 GCF_901765095.1 Microcaecilia unicolor
CCCGGAATGACAATGAAGTCAGTAGTGATAGTAAATTTACAGGAAACACAATGATCACAAGCAATATGTCTCCTAGTCCCCAGCCATTCAATGTGTTCATGAGACATCCCAAGCAATTCCCCCAAATTTCTGCCTCTAGTGTAGGCAAATTTGGATAATGACTCCAATCTTTTATGGAGGGACAAAATGTTCCAATATTTAAGGATGATTTATTGTACTTGATTAACCTGTGAAAAGTATGGTAAAATACCCCTCGTTCATAAAATTATCCATGGAGATGCCCCAGCCTACATGTCAGACCTAATAGACCTGCCACCCAGGAATGCAAAAAAATCTTCTCGAACATTCCTTAATCTTCACTTCCCCAACTGCAAAGGTTTGAAATACAAATTAACACACGCCTCCACCTTCTCATACATGAGCATGCAACTCTGGAACGCGCTACCATGCTACTTGAAGGCGACCTATGAACTGACCAACTTCCGTAAACTACTAAAGACACATCTCTTTGAAAAGATATACCACAAAGAATAATATATGTAATATCTCCAACCTACAAACGTCGTAATATGTCTATTGTTTTACAATGTCTCTGCTACACCAGTATCTTGTATTTCTAATGTCTGATAATGTCTTCTGTAATACCACTATCTTGTATTCCTAATGTCTGTCAATGTCTTCTGTAATGCCACTATCTTGAACTTCATGACCATGTAACCCAAAATCCTTCTGTAAAACCAAATGTATATCTTTTGCTATTTCCAGTATCCATGATATTGTAAGCTACATTGAGCCTGCAAAGAGGTGGGAAAACGTGGGATACAAATACAATAAATAAATAAATAAATTAATTAATTAAAGCCTCTTCTTTCTGATTACTCCCTCCTAATAACCATTGTCAATTGGCATTTTTGGCTCGTTTATACGCTTTATGTACTACTGTCTTTGGGTACCCATGATGCAAGAATCGTGAAGCCATCTGCTGGCATGTGTTAAAAACGCCTTCTGATCACAACGTGACTCGCAAAACTTGACCCTCGGGGATACTATTTCGTAATTGTCAGGGATGGAAGCTTTTATAGTGTAATATAGCATGAGTGTCAAAGCCACCTGGGGAATATGAAACATGCATATCCAAAAAATGAACTGTGGATCCCCCAATATGCCAAGTAAACTTGACGTGAGGGTCACAGGTATTCAAATATTTCAAACAAATTCTGCAGGGATACATCTCTTCCCCCCCCCCCCCCCAAAAAAATAAGGAAAACATCATAAAAAAAATGTTTCCATAGATTGATAAATTTATGTACAAGCAAGCAATTGTAGGGGCCACTCTTCCCCCATGGCTACCCCTTTAACCTGAAGGCAATCATCCTCAAATCTAATATAATAATTTGCTCCTCCAAAATTCCAATGTGTCTCACTGGGATCGTAACCACCTGCTGACATCACTCCTCCAACGTTCTCCTCCAACGTTCCAATGTGTGTCACTGGGATTGTAACCACCTGTGACGTCACTCCTCCAACGTTCTCTGTCCCCCCCCTCCCAGTTCCATGGGACACTGGAACTGGGAGGGAGGACCCTGGAAATGGGAGGGAGGGAGGAGGACACTGGAACTCGGAGGGGGGAGGAAGGGAGGGAGGGGGCCTCGAACTTGGAGGGAGGTGGAGGGGCAGGGGAGAGATGCTGCACATGGATGGGTGGAGGGGGCAGGGCACAGAGGATGTTGCCTGCATATGGATGAATGCAGGGGAGAGAGCATAATGCAGGGGAGGGAGGGGACCCTGAAACTCAGAGGGAGGCAGGGAGGGGATGACCCTGGAATTCGGAGGCAGGGAGGGAGGGGATGACCCTGGAACTCGGAGGGAGGGGACATCGACCCTGGAACTCAGAGGGAGGGAGGGAGGGGGACAACGACTCTGGAACTCAGAGGGAGGGAGGGAGGGGACGACAACCCTGGAACTCAGAGGGAGGGAGGGAAGGGACAACGACTCTGGAACTCAGAGGGCGGGAGGGAGGGGAGACACTGGAACTGGGAGAGAGGGGGTGACCCTGACACACACTCTCACTCTCTCTCTCACAGACACATTCGCGCCCAGTCTCACTCTCTCTCTCTGTCACGCACACACACTCGCACATTCACTCTCTCTCTCTCACATAGTCACTCTCACACACACTCTCTCAAACATACACACTCCGAGGAAAACCTTACTAGCGCCCGTTTCATTTGTGTCAGAAACGGGCCTTTTTTACTAGTAGAAAATAATTTTTAGTGATAACACATTCTGCCAATCAATCTAAAAATTCAAAATTTTCCAGTTCCGATTCTGTATGTATTAATGTCAATGTGGCTTTTTAAGAAACATTGATGTATAGCACTGTAACACTAATTATAGCTAAAATGACCCGTCTATCATCCTCAATTGATAACTGTTGTAAAATGTGAAGAATCATGTACATAGGAAGCTGTTCAAGTGACACATGGTTAGAGGTAATAATCCAAATACTGGGAAACAGGTTCCAATAATGAACCCCTGACCAATACTATCGGTTGACCTGTGGGTTTGTGCAAAGACTTATGTACCTTGGGCACAAAATATATCATTGGAACTACTTAACATGTAACAATACTCTTTAGATGTTACAACACCCCTCTGTGCAGTGGTGGAGTGTCCTGCCCGAGAGCCTCAAGGTGAGCCAGGCGGAGTCAGGTCATGGCAGTGAGAGTGACACTGGAATTTCGGAAGATGGAAAAGGAGAAATACAAAATACATTTTGGATGTACTTTGTTGAGGTTGTTGTTTACTTTTGTAATGTGTGTATGTATGGATGCCTGTTCTGGTGTGTGCGTGTGATAATGTTTAAATAATTTTCTATACTTATGGCTATGATTTCTGAACATATGGCACCATTAAAGGACAGACTTTTAAATGCTCAGTTTGGTATAGATGCTAATCTCAACTAAATATTTGAGACACATCCATCTACTTGTTCCTGTGATATTACTGAATTTTATTATTCTGCCTCACTGTATTTTCAAATGTAAGCCACATTGAACTCGAGTTTGCTTAGGATAATGTGGGATATACATGTAAAAAAAAATCCCCTTTATCCTCCACCTTTTAAGGCACTGCCTATCCAACTGGATGGTGATAGCACAAGGTCCAGTGAAGACAAACTCAAAATAACCTGTTCCTTAGCTGGGCCCTAGTATTACCATAATAAGTTGATTAACTGGTTTTCTTGAAAGGATTACATAACCTTTGGCTGCATGACTAGGAACAAAAACACATGCTTAGTTATGCAATATCACTATTCCTCATGTACAGCCACAAAACAACCTTTTAGGGTGAATAGTGTTCACAATGAGCTCCTTTTATTATCGATCAGATAGAGATAAGAGTTTTCAGTTTTGGCACAGTATAAGTCATCACAAGAACAAAATATAAGAAAACCAATGGACTGCATTATGGGCTTATAGACCATTTAGTTGTTTCAACAAATGAGAGATCTGCATGAAACCAAATATCTGTTTTTATTATTTTGACTTATAAAAGCACTTAGCCCTGAAACATGCTCAAAACTGAAAAATCCATTTGTGTATCTAAAATGTAAATGTGTATAAGAGATGACGTCAAGATGTAATTGCCACCCACAAGAAGGGAGAGAGAGAGAGAGAGAAGAAATTATAGGCTTGAGCAGAAGCGTAGCCAGGTTTTGATGTCAAAAGGAGCAGATCTTTTGTAACATAGGCATCAGTGTGAAGTTGAAGGGCTGATCTGCTCAGGCACCATTTCATTCAAACTCTGCTTGAGGGAGCGGCTACTCCCCTTACACCCCACCTAACTATGTCTCTGGGCTTGACTCCTACCCACAGTGAGAGAGAGGTTTCTGATCAGTTAAGACCCCCTTTTACTGAGGCATGCTCATGTTTTTAGCTCGCTCTAAAATTGGGCTCGTGCTAAACGTTAGAGATGCCAATGCATTTCTATGGGCATCTCTAATGTTTAGGACATGGCCAATTTTAGCGCATGCTAAAAACGTGAGCACACCTTAGTAAAACACCCCCTAAGCAAGAAAAAGGTTCCATAAGAAGGTTAAGAATTTGCTGCAACCTCCAGCCTGTGAATAAATGTCAAGGATACTTTAGATGAAAGGTATTATTCAGCGACCAAGAGTGATCCAATGAATGAAACTATTTGATTCCCTTTGTAATTACTTCACTTTATTTTTATGGACTGTTTGCTTTATTGTTTTCTTAGTCCTCCTCTGGGATACACTTGTACATTACTGGAAAGCCCATTAAAAGGGCCTTTTATTATAAACGAGAAGGTTCTCCCAATCACTTTTTTTGTCTTTTGAATTCCCTGTGCTTGAGTATCCTTAAGAGCTAACCACTGCATTTCTCTATCATGGCACCCTTACTTGTCTATGTGCTGTGAGAGAGAAGCTGGGGAGAGTTGGAGTGCATTTTTGGCTGTAGACACAAGAATATTAATTATGTTCTGGCCTCTGGGGTATCCCTCAACCCTGTCAGTCTGAAAGGTGTGCTAGCAGAACTGCCAAGTTACCCAGTTCCAGCAGCAAGACGTTTTGGACAGTCCTGGTTTTAAACTTATCTTCTAAAGCAGTGTGGTATGTCATTCCAGTGGCGTACCAAGGGGGGGGGGCGGTTCGCCCTGGGTGCACGCCGCTGGGGGGTGCCGTGGCGTGCCCCTGTCGGCTCAGAGTTCGCTAACTTCGCTCGTTCGCTGCAGCTCCCTCTGCCCAGGAACAGGTTACTTCCTGTTCTGGGGCAGAGGGAGCTGCAGCGAACGAGCAAAGTTAGCGAACTCGGAGCCGACAGGCGCGCGCCGCGGCACCCTCCCCAGCGGCATGCACCCGGGGGGTAGTGTCATTTCGCCGGGGGGGCGCTGCACTCAGGGGGGGGGCGCATCGGCGATCCGCCCCGGGTGTCATCCAGGCTAGGAATGCCACTATGTGATTCTACTCACTGAAATCAACCCTACAGGTCCCATAATACACCAGGACGAGGTCAGCAGAAATCCAGGACTGACCTAATAGTCTTCCTCCTGAAATGGAAACTCTGCACTACTCTTTATTTTGAATATACTGATTAGAATATGTCAGTTTTGTGAATGGGCTTAGAAAACAGAGAAAATGAAACAGGGAAAAATGTAGGCCGATAAAGACCACATGGCCTATCTTTGCCGCGTTTTGCACAGGACACTGATACTGGGTTATTCAGGTTTCTACTTCTAATTTGAAGTTCCTTATTTGGTGATCAGGTTGCAACTGATTCCAGGTTTTGATGTATGGACCTATGGCCTTGCCTTTCTTAGGGAAAGCAATAGCAGAACTGCCAAGTTACCCATTCCAGGAGGGATACTTTTCGATCAGAGTTGGATTTCTGCCAACCTCATCCTGGTTCATTATGGGACCTGCAACACTGATTTCAATGGCTATAATCAGGGACCACAAATACTACTCTGCTTTGGGATGTAGGTTTAAAACCAGGACCGGCCAAAAAGCCTGGAATGGGTAACTTGGCAGCTCTGCAACAGGAAATCTGAACTATGGTGTATGGTGTATTATATTTGTTATACTGCCCTTCCCGAATGCATATCAAGGCAGTATATAATCTTAAAAATCTTAGGGATCAATATTAGAGAGTGACATGGTATTGGGGAATTTTTTAAATTATGTGGTACTACCATGATAACAGTAAGATGTTAAGCGGTAGTGCTGCAGGAGCAGAGACTGCCATTGCTTTATCCCCATCCATGTAGATAAAGGTCTGGCTTGCCCGCTCCGCCCTCGAGCCTACCTTAACTCGCCCTGGTGTTCTAGTGGCCTCTTCGGGGCAGGAAAGAAGCCCACTCTTTCCTGCCCGTGGCCGCTGCTCTGCCTGATACAGCCACCGAGACTTCAAGCAGAAGTCTTGCGAGGCCACCACTTGAAGTCTCAGCAGCCATTTTAAAGAAGTGGTGAGAAGAGCAGCGGCAGCAGGCAGGAAAGAGTGGGCTTCTTTCCTGCCCCGAAGAGGCCAGCCAGTCCAGCTCATCCATCCAGCCAGCAATTAAGCCAGCCGGCCAGCCAGCCTAGCAAGCAAGCCAGCCAGCCAGCTAGCCCAGCAAGCCAAACCAGCCTAGTCAGTCTGCAAGTAAGCCAGAAAGCCAGCCAGCCAGCCAGCCAGCAAGCCAAACCAAGCCAAGCCAGCCCAGCCAGACAGCAGGTAAGCCAGTCATATTGTAAACCCCCTGGTGGCAGAGCAAGGTATTACAATGATGGTACCAAATATGTCACAGTGTTTCCCCAAAATGACTCAACACGAACCAGGGAGTTTATCAATAAAAAGAAAATATTTTTTTATTATTTGAATTATATTTAAATGTTAATGAAATTTTACAAACTTGCAAATTTAACATATGTATTTCAATTACAGGTTTGCAACACAAATCAGTTTAGAAACATTGGGAGCATTTTCAGATAAGTATAAATATTAGGCACATAAATCATTTAAGCACATTCAATTTTATAAAACACTAGATTTTTTAAACTTTCTTTTCTCCTGTCTTTTAGATTTCCAGAGACCTTCAAGGATCGCAACATGTAAGTTTTCCTCTACTCTTTTTTTCTTCTTCTTTTAGTTATCTCTCACTTATTTTTCAGGTTTTCTTTACTATTTTCTCTTATGTGCACTTTTTTTTAAATAGTTTCAGTCACTTAGCTGTTCTCTTTGTTTTCCCTTTCTGGCTCTCTTGAATGGTGGGCACCTTTTCTTGCAGGTGATGATCTCCAGCATCAACTTTCTTCCAGTCTTTTCCTAGTAACATGTTCTCACCAATACAGCTCCTTCCCAACTGCCAGCCTGAGCTGTTTGTCACTCTCCTGAGAGTTCCATCAGCATGCGGAACACTCAACACATGCACACAGACCACTCAGTTTCACTGCACTGCTCACTGTCTCCACACCAGATCTAGTAGGAGCCAGGTAATATTTTAAAATTTAACCCATAGGGTTACATTATTATTATTAGTATTTCAATAAGAGTATTAAATATTATTGTTTCTTAAACTATAGGTCTAAGTTGTTTATTTACAGTGCCTGTTAGTCCCATAAAACTGCATTAAAATCTTCCTTTCAGCTTTGAGCGAGGAGATGTGGGGAAGAAAATTAAGACTGTGGGGATGGTGAGGGGACAGGGATGGAGTTACAAAGTGCTTGACTGTGGGGGAGGGGAAAAATTTGGGCCCCAGCATTGAATTTCCGGATTTATGCGATTAGGTGCAGTATTCAGCAGATACACCCTAACAAGCAATTTAACCGAATATCGAACCCCCCCCCCCCCAATAGAGTAAAAGGAATGCAATTCTTCAAATAGAAAACAGACAAAAAGAAAGAGAAATCAACCAGCCAGTGAAGGCACACAACTGTCAGAGAGCACAGTCATAAAGTCACAACAGGTGAGAACCTAGCGCCCTAGCAGACCACACCTCTGCCAATGCTCCTCTCAAAAGCTTTCAAAACTATATGCACTTTTAAAGCAGTCTTGAATTTAGGGAACGAGAGCTCCAGACAAAAAGAAGATGCAACTGAGTTCCAGAGAGACGTTGCAGTACAATAAATAGCACTATGCCTCATGGTCTCAGATCTCATGCAATAAACTGTGTCCGTCGGCAGTCTGAACGGAGTATTATTAGACCGGAGGTTCTGAAGCAGCTGTGGCGAAATGGAGGCTAACGTTAACCACGGTTCTAATTACGGAGGAGCCCTAGAGAAGATTTTGGTTGGAACGGAGAAGATAAGTACCTTCTCGATTTTTTTGTACCTTCTCTATTTTTTCAAACATTTAAAATCAATTAAGTAATGAACTTTTGATGAATGCTTGAAATTAAAATTCCCAGGAGGTTTTTTTCCGATGATGAAGAAACCCTAGCCCTTTTGCCCGCTTCACTAGTGGGGAAAGGTGCTTCTTGAGGTTTTTCTTCCTGATTCAACAATGAGATTGCTTACCTATGCTTGAGTTTCCAAATGTTTATATATATCAAGTGATTTAAATGGCCAGGATCTTCTCCTGGCTGTTTAAATCGTTTAAAATATTGGGCCCAATCAGATCAACATTCAAAGCAATTTAACCGATCGGAAATGGCTCCTGGCTGGTTAAATCGCTTGTTCGGTGGTAACCAGTCCTTTTCAGAGACACTTAACTGGTTAGTGCCCAACTTGAAACTGGCTATTTGGGGGGGGGGTTCCAGGGGCGAAGTCAGCACTTGGACGGTTAAGTGCCAATATTCAGTACTTAACTGGCCAAAGTAACCACATAAGTAGGACCGCATAAAGAACAGTCCTATCTTTATGTGGTTCACCATAGCTGGTTAAGTGCTGATTATGGCACTTAACCAGCTATGGTTTCACCGGCTTCATAAACCCAAAAATTCAATGCCAGAGCTTGAACACGATACAACACTGAATTTCCAAGTATAACACCACCAGTGGTCAGCAAAACGTTGAGTGCCACCGGCTGACTATCAACCCCAATGTTTTTATTACACTGGCCTCATAAAGCCTGATTTGTCCTATGGAGGCTAAGCAGGGAAAGGGAATTTTATATCAGGATGTACACAATTTCCTGAGCATTTTACAAAAGGCTTGTGAACGTGAAGCCTTTTATAAAATATTATAAATATAAGGGGAAATGCATGTGTAGTTTGCAACACGATCAGTGGGAACAGCCATTTTACCCAAAAACCTGTTCAAAGAAAGTGTTGCATCACTCGGGATTATAAACATTTAAGTGCTGATTTTACAACCTATCCAGGAAGAGCCAGTCAAGAAGCTAAAGTAAAACTATTCTACTTTTGGATTTTTGCAAGGTTTTAAACACAAGAGAGGTAAGCACAGTTGCCCCTTCGGTCCTTCGAAAAATCCCAGGTCCAAATGAACTGTTAGTTGATATTTACTCTTGCCTCAGAATCAGGGGCATGCCCCCCTGCCGCCAACCCCTTGTACGTGCAGGACGTCAGACTCACAGAAACAGAAGCCTGCCCTTGCAGATCAGCAACGTGGCCATGGCGGAGAAGAGGACTTTGGCTGACGGGGGTTGGGGAACCCTGCCAGCAAAGGTACCCAACAGCGGCGGCAGGGGAGGGTTGGCAGCAGTGGGAAGAGGGGGTCAAAAGGGTTGGTGCCGGGGGGGGGGGGGGGGGTCAAAGGTGGTGGTGGTGGCGGGAGGGGTCAAAAATGGCGGGGGGAGGGGGTCGACAGTGCCAGGGGGCTAAAATGTGCCCCCTCACCTTGGGCTCTGGACCCCCCCTAACGCCGAAGTCTGGCTACGACCCTGCTCAGAATATGTGCAAAGCTGATATCTAGGATTGTACACATTTAGGGGGAGATTCTGTATATGGTGCCTGGAAAATCCACGTGGAAATAATTTTTGCCTAAGCGTATTCTATAAGATTTAGGCACGGAAAAAGAGGAGAAGGATTAGCCATTATATACAAATCTGAGTTCAACATCACAAATATAGCTGAATCGATACTGCAACAACTTGAAATCGCCTCCATAAGAATCAGTCACCCAAAACTGCAGGAATACCTTAACACAGTTATACTTTACAGACCACCAGGCAACTGGCGAGACAGTCAAACACACTTCATGGACTTCATCTCAAATACCTGTCTCTCTTCCTCCAACCTCATCATATTAGGAGATATCAACCTACACCTGGAGGATCTCAACACAACAAACACCCAAGACTGTAAAGAGTTTTTACAATTATGGGATGTACAAGGATCAAATACGCAACCAACACACAAAAAAGGACACACGTTAGACCTTATAGTACACAAATTCGACCACAACGCAAACTTTACACAAACAAACACCACACTATGGTCAGACCATTACAAAGCACATATCACCCTCCAATGGAGAATGAAAGACCTACCTGACAAACAAACACGGAAAACATACACCACAAGAGGAAAAATAGACCCGGTTAAATTTTGGCAACAGATCTACTTCGACGGATGGACAATAAACACAGACACAATCCAATTCCTCTCAGAATGGGATAATAGATGCAAATTAATACTAGACAATATTGCCCCAATCCAAACCAGAACCTCGCACAGAAGAAACTCAATACCATGGTTCAATGAAGAACTGAAAAACCTCAAAACAAAAGTCAGGAAACTAGAACGTGCGTGGAACAAAAAGAAAGATGATCCCACTCTTGACGCCTGGAAACAACTCAGAAGAAAATATAAATATTCCATAAGACAAACCAAAAGACAATACTACAAAACTGAAATTGGACCAAACTACAAAGACATGCACAAACTCTTCCAACTCGTGAACAAACTATTGGATACTACTCCAGTTACCAACAACAGTAAAGACACACCAGGAGTTGACGATCTAGCGAAGTACTTCAAGGAGAAAATCATACAATTACGACTCAAAATACCTACCAGCCCTATCGAATACATCACACTCCTAGACTGCCTAGACCCAGACCCTGGAGTTTACCCAGCAGACAGAATTTGGACTGAATTCACTATACTACCGGAAGATCTTATCTCACACACACTTAAAAAATTTGCTAAATCTCACTGCAAATTAGACATTTGCCCAAACAACCTCATGAAGTTGGCCCCACAACAATTCATAAATGACCTAACAAACCACCTGAACTTCATGCTACAAAATGGACTCTTCCCTAGGGAGAAAGGTAACATCTTACTTACCCCCATACCCAAGGATGTAAAGAAAAATGCCAATGAATTAACGAACTACAGACCAGTAGCTTCTATTCCCTTAATCACTAAAATAACAGAAGGTATGGTGACCAAACAACTCACTGAATATCTGAACAAATTCTCGATACTACACAATTCCCAGTCAGGATTTTGCTCTAAACACAGTACTGAAACCGTACTAGTTACGCTCACGACCAAATTCAAACAATTGATAGCAAATGGAAATAACATACTACTGTTACAATTCGACATGTCGAGCGCATTCGACATGGTTGACCATGGAATTTTATTACACATCCTTGAATACTTCGGAATCGGAGGTAAAGTCCTCAAGTGGTTTAAGGGGTTCCTAACCACACGCTCATACCAAGTGACTTCAAATTCGACCACTTCAGCTACATGGACACCTGTATGCGGAGTACCACAGGGATCCCCCCTCTCACCGACCATTTTCAACCTAATGATGATACCCTTGGCCAAACTACTATCGAATCAGAACTTAAATCCATTCATATACGCTGACGACGTAACGATCTTCATCCCATTCAAACAAGATCTAAGAGAAATATCTAACGAAATCAAGCAAAGCCTACACATCATGAATTCCTGGGCAGATGCATTTCAGTTGAAACTCAATGCAGAAAAAACCCAATGCCTAGTACTCACCTCACAATACAATAAGAACAAATTTACCACCATCAACACACCTAAACTAAATCTACCAGTCTCGGACATCCTAAAAATTCTTGGAGTCACTATTGATCGACACCTGACACTTGATAACCATGCGAAAAACATAACTAAAAAGATGTTTCACTCAATGTGGAAACTAAAAAGAATCAAACCATACTTTCCAAGGACTGTCTTCCGCAATCTGGTACAATCACTAGTACTCAGTCATCTGGACTACTGTAACTCACTTTACGCTGGTTTCAAAGAACAAATACTTAAAAAACTCCAGACTGCCCAGAACATGGCAGCCAGACTAATATTCGGCAAACCAAAATACGAAAGCGCGAAACCTTTACGTGAAAAACTACGCTGGCTCCCACTTAAAGAACGGATCACATTCAAGCTCTGCACCCTAGTCCATAAAATCATCCATGGCGACGCCCCAGCTTACATGTCGGACCTAATAGACCTACCACCCAGGAACACAAAGAAATCTTCTCGTACATTCCTCAATCTTCATCCCCCTAAGTAAAAAGGCCTGAAATACAAACTAGTGCACTCATCTACCTTCTCCTACATGAGTACGCAGTTCTGGAACGCGTTGCCACGTCACCTGAAAACGGTCTATGAATTGACCAACTTCCATAAAGCATTAAAAACTTATCTCTTTGACAAGATATATCACAATGAGCAACACATGTAACTGTACAACTCTTAATACATCCAGCATGATCTTATAATGCCTTTTGCTCCTACACTACCGTATCATGTATTTCATCTTCATGTAACCCAAAACACTCTGTAAAGCCAAATGTATACTCTCTTCTATTTCAGTATCCAAGACGAATTGTAAGCCACATTGAGCCTGCAAAGAGGTGGGATAATGTGGGATACAAATGTAACAAATAAATAAATAAATAAATAAATAAATAAAATATAGAACACGCTTAGTTGATATCTCAGCGCCTAAAACTATGCGCATCCATTTACACCAATGAAAACCTGGCGTAAATCCCTGCGCGTAGATTTATGCAGACTGGGCCATATTCTATAACAAAGTGCATAAATTTGGGAATGCCCATGAAATGCCCATTTCCTTGCCCATAGCCACACCTCTTTTGAACTGCATGCTTTAGAATTTAGGCGCAGTTCATTACAGTATATACTTAGCGTGTTATGTGCATATATTCTAATTATTGCCAATTAGTGCTCATTATTGCTTGTTAAATGCTGTTAACAACGCTGATTGGCTTGTTAAACCAATTAAGCTAAGCATATTGTTATGGAATACGCTTAGATTTAGGCACGGAACGCTAAGTGTAATATATAGAATCCAGCAGTTATTGCCTTTGCAAAATCATAAATACATTCTTTACAGTCCCATACATGCCAGAATGTGCCCTCTTCAAAACTGTATATACTGCAGATCTATATATTTATGTTTATGCGTATTTGGGATTTGATATACCACTTTTGCTAATAAAAGGTCAAAGTGGTGAAGAATAATACTATCACACAAAAGCGAAACCCAAAGGTAAAGGTAAAACCCCTTACGTATAATCCAAGACAGAATCCAAACTTTATTCAGCACCACTCATGAATATGACCTGACACGGGTCCGTGTTTTGATGGGACACACCTGTCTGCTTCAGGGGTCTTACTGTAAACTAAGATTAAATGAACTATACATAACTCTTCCTCTCTACGATTCCCAATGTGTCTGTAACACATGAACCTTATTCGACCACAACAACACAACAATGCCTCTACGGTACTATGCAAGCCACACTGAGCCTGCAAATAGGTGGGGAAATGTGGGATACAAATGTAACAAATAAAATAAATAAATATTATTTTGTTTGCTTGAAGGGGGGAACTCATTTCAGGCACGTGGGGGCTCTGAGCAACCCACAAAAAGTCTACATGGCACTGAGACCAATATATAAGATAAATTGTTTAGAAACATTTTGATGGTTGTGTATGGTTATAACCTTATGGATTTAGGTGCCCAGAGGTCCTAAAGTGGTGTTGTGACCTTCTTTGAGGACGTTTGATATGTAAAACACTTTAAATTGTGAGTTTCTCTTTGGGGGTTTAAGAGAGGTTTAAAAGTGCAGATTTTTATATAACTGTCCTCAAAGCATGGCTATAAGGTGCTGTATGTTAAAAGTTAAAAGTGAAAATGAGAGGTTTCTTTACGATAGATTTGCATAGTTTGATCTGACTGGCTGCACAGCTGACCACAGGAATCTCAAGGTAGAAGAGAGAAGAGACTGGACTCTGAACAGGCAGGGTGGATGTCTAAGAGTCTGGGAGGTTAAAGTGTGAGTTGAAGAAATAAATAATTTGTTCGACTAATATATGAAGAAGTTTGGGGAGTGGAAGTGAGAGCTGAAATGTGAATGTGATTTGGATAGACTTTAACCTTTTTGTGACCCTTTGGTGAGAGGAAGTACTGCTCTAAAGTACAGTGTAATGTGAATTTGTTCTGATAATTATCAGAATTACCTAATAGTAATTTTTCATCTAACTGTTATCAATAGAAATCAAACAAAATAAAACATGGAAAAGAAAATAAGATGATACCTTTTTATTGGACATAACTTAATACATTTCTTGATTAGCTTTGAAGGTTGCCCTTCTTCGTCAGATCGGAAATAAGCAAATGTGCTAGCTGACAGTGTATATAAGTGAAAACATTCAAGCATTACTATGACAGTCTGACAGGGTGGGAGGATGGGGGTGGGTAGGAGGTATGCATGGGGACATCAAAGCATATCATTGATATTCTAATAGGATGGGTGTGGATAGGTGAAGGGTGGAGTGATCAACAGAGAAATACAGCTTTTATGGTTTATAATGGGCTGTAAGAACCTAAAGGAAAGAAGAGAGAATGAAAATCAATACAAGCTGAGGTGCATTTTTTTTATTGTGATATTCTATAGGGAAGACTTATTGAAGTTGATCTAAATTTCATACAGAAATAAATCTGAACCGTGAAAGGGTTGAAATATGTCTCAGCTTCAGGTGTAATTCAGAGTGTATTTGAATTTCTGAGAATTCTGAGGCGGAGGAGGTTTTTTTTTTCTTCAGTGGCTTCATTGTCACTGGGGACTTAAAGTGTAGTGGATATTACAACAGTTATACTTTTTTGTTGTCGTTGAAAGACAATAATTTTGTCTTTCTGATTGCTACAGTGTGTGTGAAGTGAATATTTTTGAAGAGAGTCAACCAAGAAGACAACAGGTAGTTAGTGAGGTGAAACAAAGTCTGAGATAGATAGTATTTAGCATACACCAAAAATTATTTTTATTTAAGAAACAGTTAGTCCAAACCAGTATTCAGATTCTTAAACTAAAAGAGATTTTTTTTTTTTTTTTAAGGAACATATCCCAAGTGGCAAGTTGTACACACTTTTGGGTAAGGAAGTAGGTTTCTCTCCATTTTGTTTTGGTTTTAGTAGTAGACAGTAGGTTCCACTGCTTTTCACCATCCTGCACAGAAGGAAGACAACGAAGCAGAAGGGCACCACCATTTCCACGTAGGAAGAAGACCCAAGGAAAGCTTGAACCAACCATTAGATAAGTCTTCAGTAATTGCACCTATGACATCCAGTAACTAGACTAAATTTTCTATCCATTTTCATTGAGCTAAAGAGACACTGACACTGACACACAGAGGGTAATAGCAGGGGATAAAGCTATACTTTCCTGGTTGATTCATGATCCTGAGAGAAAGTGTACCGGTACTAGAGTGGGATACCACATTTTCTGCAGAACCTCTTATCTGATATTGCAGTTAGAAAAAGGCAGTTCTGATTTTTGTGTACACCAAAGTGTTCTGAGCTATAAAAGGAGTTTTCACATAGTTATTGTTAAGTGGGAGGGAGGGAAGAAACATTTGAGCTGTAACTATCCTTTGCATTTATCCCTGCATTTATACATTGAGGTGTATAGTTTTCTTTCTTGTACCCCTGTTAATCAAGATTCTATAGAACTTTTATAGTTCAACTAGTCCTTACGTAAACCACTTCTTGTGGAATATTCTGTTAAACTTTCAGTTGGTCATGTTTTCTTTATTCTGTATGCATAGGCGGTCGGTGGCCCAACTGTTTGGGGAGGCTAAAGGGGGCGGGGTTAGGGGTGGGGCCAGGGGTGGAGCTTAAATCCATAATTGTCTGATAACACACAGAAAAAATAAATAAAAATAAAAGTCACAATTAATACCTTTTATTAAATTTAGATATTAGATGTGTATCATATGTCAAAGAATAAAGTGGTTGCTCAAAGCATATTCTAACCACAATCACTCAACTGCAAAACACTATGCACAACTTTGTCCAAAAACACACTCAGAACCTTACTATACCATAAATATTACACTGGGCAGTCCTAATACACCAATATACTACTACTACTACTACTACTTAACATTTCTAGAGTGCTACTAGGGTTACGCAGCGCTGTACAATTTAACAAAGAGAGACAGTCCCTGCTCAAAGAGCTTACAATTCAATATACCACCCATAAGGAAAATGCAGACTGTCAACAATATGAAACAAGGGATCATATCATCACAATTCTCATGTAGAGCCACAAAACACCCTAATTCATGTTTAATGTGGGATAAAATGCCATAAATAAGTAAATAAATATAAACTTTTAATGTTGAGCACCTGATTCTCAAAGTGGACATATTCCAAACACTATAATGAAAATAAAATGATCTTTTCTACCTTTGTTGTCTGGTGACTTTTTCTGATCATGCTGGCCCAGTATCCGTTCTGCTGCTATCTGTCCTCAGTGCAGGTCAGGAAGCCATCCTCCTTAAATATCTCCCTGGCAACCCAGGACACCTCCAGCCAACCCCCCCTGCTTTCCCAGCAGTAAGGTAAACAAACCATAAACCAATTTCTACAACTGCTAGAGGGCTTTCACTGCAGCTCCTGCTGTGAGGATGGAGGTAAATCAACAATTTAATCCCCTCAGAGCAGCTGGACTCTACAGCTGATCCATTCTGCTGCAGCAGGGGGAGGATTAGCCTCTCCAAGCCTCTTATACCGGGCGCCTATGCCTGTATGTAATTACTTACAAAATTTTCCTTTGGAATGTAACACCTTTTCTCTAGATTTTGACTTATTTTTCCTCTCAAGCTTTTTGGAACTTGAGACGAGGTTAGTTTGTTAATGAAACTTTTTCCCTTGTCTTTACATAAGTACTTTGTTGGAGGTAACATTGCAGGCCACTGGTGGCACACTTAAATTCCTATTCAGGTACATGTAGGACAGAGTCAGCTCATAGGACTAGGGGGCTTACATTACACTTACAGTAGAAACACAGAAAGGGTCGGTGCAGAACAATTCAACCTGTATTTGAAAAACCACTGACTTTTGGCAGACTTGACTGTGTCTAATTGGAATTCACTGCAAGTCAGTGGTTTTTCAAATACAAGTTGCATTGCTCTGCACCAACCCTTTTTGTGTTTCTACTGTAAGTGTAAGACCCTGAAGCAGATAGGTGTGTCCTGTCAAAACACAGCCCTGTGTCAGTCAGGCCATATACATGAGTGGTGCATAATAGTTTGTTACATCTAACTTCTGGCTGCCAAGATTTACCCGTACTCTTTGGATTCTGTCTTGTGAACAATAATACTATGACATTAAACAAATATATGTAAAGGGTGCCTTAGTGAATGCTTCTGTTATCCTGAGCTATTTAGTCTTCTGCTGGTAGAGGCATTTTTTTTAAATCAAAAATTCTCTCCCAGTCCACTAGATGTCATCAAACTCTACAAAAGCACAACCTTATCAGGAACTGAATGCAGAAACTTCTTGTTGCCTATCCAGGGCTGGTCCAACCATTAGGCATGAATAGGCAGCCATATAGGGCAGCAGCTTCTGGGGGTCATAAAGAGCCCCTGTAGTCAGAGCAAAATGATAGGTCCTAACAATCACACAAACTCAATGAACCACCATGCTTGTACCTGCAGGGAGGGTGGGCAGTTGTCAAATAGCCCATTTACCCATATTATTCTGCGAGAAGTAGAGGGGTAATTATGATTGTCGGTGGACCAAGGGGCCTAAAGTTTAATTGAGTTGGCCCACTGGCCCTGTCCCTATCTCAGTTTTGCAAGGAGCAGTAAAAATGACTGGCACATACTATAACAGGACACGTTTATCCACTCCTACCCTAGCTAAGATAATGTTTCAAGCACCTTTCTGACCTCATGTGCAACTTCCTTATTACTTCCTTTATTTTCTAACTCCTGCTACCCTCTCTTATCTATCTATATGTTCTAGCTTTGCTTATACTCAATGCTGTCTATTAAAATGTTTTATTGTATATTGTGTTGATATTGTACTATGTACTGTTATTTGAATATTTTCACTGCTGTAATTGTCTGTTCCCTATGTTTGACTTATTTTTGCTGTACACTGCCTTGAGTGAATTCCTTCAAAAAGGTGATAAATAAATCCTAATAAATGAAATAAATTCACAGATAATATTCTCTCACTCTCCTAGCCTGTTGCTTCTGATGTTGTGCTGCTCTTTGTTTCTCAGCCCTGAATTATCCACAGATTATATCTAATTTGGTGTGCTTGGTTTTCATTTGGTGGACTGATAATTCTATCATACCAGTAATCTTAAGGAGTTGAGTCAGACTTTCTGTGTCCTGTATTTTGCTGTACTCTCTTCTAGCATTTCAGTTCACCTCTGCCCCTCCCCCTCCAGTTTTGCAGAGGAAGCGTCTTTATGGTCTTGCTTTCATATCCTGCAATTGCTTGACAGAAGAAACAAAGCTCCCAGTCCTGCGTCTTTAGTCTTTATCACGTGTCAGGATAATGGTTATCAGCCTACCCAAGTCCCATCATTCAGCCTCTAATGGCCCTAGCCACTTAATAAAGCAACCAGTCTCTATGGAAACTGGTGCATAAAGGTGGGGGTGGGGGGCAGTAGAGAAGAGACAGGCACACAGACAGGAAAACAGATAGAAAAATGGAAGGGGGAAGGAAGGAAGAGACGGAAGATAAAGAGGATAAATACTGAGAGACTTCTCTAGACAGGGAGACAGAGGGAGAGACAAGAAGAGATGAAGCACTAGCATCAAGATTGGGAGATGCAGTTTGGAAAATACGAACTGGCTTGCCATTGATCACAATTTCCCAACCTGTGTCTGGGGGTGGGGAGAGGAGAGGGCTGTGGAGGGGTGGGATTGTGCTATCAGAGGGCTGGGCTTGAGGTTGAGGAAGAGGTTTCAAGGAAGGGACTGCTCTTGGTGTGGGGGCAGGGGATTAGGTGCAGGGTTGGAAGAGTGTGACTGTGGGGATGCAATTGGTTGGGGGTGGGGGTTGTGGTGCAGATGCACAATTAGATCAGTTTTGTTATTTACTTTCAGTGACCCGGACCACATTACATAAGTACATAAGTATTGCCATACTGGGAAAGACCAAAGGTCCATCAAGCCCAGCATCCTGTTTCCAACAGTGGCCTATCCAGGTCACAAATACCTGGCAAGATCCCAAAAAAGTACAAAACATTTTATACTGCTTATCCCAGAAATAGTGGATTTTCCCCAAGTCCGTTTAATAATGGCCTATGGACTTTTCCTTTAGGAAGCCGTCCAAACCTTTTTTAAACTCCACTAAGCTAACTGCCTTTACCACAATCTCTGGCAACGAATTCCGGAGTTTAATTACTCGTTGAGTAAAGAAAAATTTTCTCTGATTCATTTTAAATTTACATTGTAGCTTCATCGCATGCCCCCTAGTCCTAGTATTTTTGGAAAGCGTAAACAGACGCTTCACATCTACCCGTTCAACTCCACTCATTTTATGGACCTCTATCATATCTCCCCTCAGTTGCCTTTTCTCCAAGCTGAAGAGCCCTAGCCACTTTAGCCTTTTCTCATAGGGAAGTCGTCCCATCCCCTTTATCATTTTCATCGCCCTTCTCTGCACCTTTTCTAATTCCACTATATCTTTTTTGAGATGTGGTGACCAGAATTGAACACAATATTCGAGGTGCGGTCGCACCATGGAGCGATACAAAGGCATTATAACATCCTTATTTTTATTTTCTATTCCTTTCCTAATACTACCTAACATTCTATTTGCTTTCTTAGCCACAGCAGCACACTGAGTAGAAGGTTTCAACGTATCATCAACGACGACACCTAGATCCCTTTCTTGGTCCGTGACTCCTAACGTGGAACCTTGCATGACGTAGCTACAATTTGGGTTCCTCTTTCCCACATGCTTCACTTTGCACTTGCTCACATTAAACGTCATCTGCCATTTAGATGCCCAGTCTCCCAGTCTCGTAAGGTCCTCTTGTAATTTTTCACAATCCTCCCGCGATTTAACGACTTTGAATAACTTTGTGTCATCAGCAAATTTAATAACCTCACTAGTTACTTCCATCTCTAGGTCATTTATAAATATGTTAAAAAGCAGCGGTCCCAGCACAGACCCCTGGGGAACCCCACTAACTACCCTTCTCCATTGAGAATACTGACCATTTAACCCTACTCTCTGTTTTCTATCTTTTAACCAGTTTTTAATCCACAATAGAACACTACCTCCTATCCCATGACTCTCTAATTTCCTCTGGAGTCTTTCATTAGGTACTTTGTCAAATCCAGATACACAATATCAACTGGCTCACCTTTATCCACATGTTTGTTCACCCCTTCAAAGAAATGTAGTAGATTGGTGAGGCAAGATTTCCCTTCACTAAATCGATGTTGGCCATGTCTCATTAGTCCATGCTTTTGAATATGCTCTGTAATTTTGTTCTTAATAATAGTCTCTACCATTTTGCCTGGCACCGACGTCAGACTCACCGGTCTACAATTTCTCGGATCTCCTCTGGAGCCTTTTTAAAAAATCAGTGTTACATTGGCCAGCCTCCAATCTTCTGGTACCACGCTTGATTTTAAGGATAAATTACATATTACTAACAATAGTTTCGCAAGCTCATTTTTCAGTTCTATCAGTACTCTGGGATGAATACCATCCGGTCCAGGAGATTTGCTACTCTTCAGTTTGTAGAACTGCCCCATTACATCCTCCAGGTTTACAGAGAATTCATTAAGTTTCTCCAACTCGTCAGCTTCGAATACCATTTCCGGCACCAGTATCCCACCCAAATCTTCCTCGGTGAAGACCGAAGCAAAGAATTCATTTAATCTCTCCGCTACGGCTTTGTCTTCCCTGAGCGCCCCTTCTACTTCTCGGTCATCCTGCGGTCCAACTGATTCTTTTGCCGGCTTCCTGCTTTTAATATACCTAAAAAATATTTTACTATGTGTTTTTGCCTCCAACGCAATCTTTTTTTCAAAGTCCTTCTTAGCCTTCCTTACAAGCATTGCCTAATAGCACAGGTGCTCCCATGCTGTTAGGCACTGCATGTAAAGTGGGGCCTGTGCGGCATCTCTCTGCCCTTTGTGGTCATTTCGGGGCAGATACTGGGCACTCTTCATGTATTTACCACAAATAACAATCTTTGCACTTACTGCATGGTAATTTTAGCTTTAACCGTGTGGTAAGTGCAACATTTACTGCATTTTAGTAAAAGAACCCGTAAATTTGTACTGAGGCAATGGAAGGTTAAGTGACTTGCCCAAGATCACAAGGAGCCGCACTTTAGCTTATTAATATCAGAATGCTCGTGCTGGGGCTGTGAAATGAAGGGTAAATACCTGACTGCAGAAACTTAAATGATGCATACAAGAGAGAGTGTCAAAGTACACAGCAGAAGCAATCCAGAAAAAAAAGCACAAAGGGCTCTCAAGAATGGAACAAGTGCACTTTATTAGTGAACTGACACGGACCATGTTTCGGTGTAACTAATGCCTGCCTCAGGGGTCAATTCTACCAAGCAATACTGGATGCATAAATTGCTGCTCAAAAAGTGGAGGAGTGGCCTAGTGGTTAGAGCAACAGCCTTACAATCCAGAGGTGGCCGGTTCAAATCTCACTGCTGCTCCTTGTGATCTTGGGCAAGTCACTTAACCCTCCATTGCCTCAGGTACAAACTTAGATTGTGAGTCCTCCTGCGACAGAAAAAAATCCAGTGTACCTGAATGTAACTCACCTTGAGCTACTACTGAAAAAGGTGTGAGCAAAATCTAAATACATTATAAGTATAAAAGGAGTAGCTTCAGCTACTTTTTGGCACGATCTGTCAGCATTTTGTTCCACTCGAGCTATTCCTTTTAAACTTACCAGAGTGGACTTTTATTGTGTTGAGCCACTATACTTATATTTTGAGCAACAATTTACGCATCCAGTATTGCTTGGTGGAATTGACCCCTGAGGCAGGCGTTAGTTAAGCTGAAACACAGCCCGTGTCAGGCCACTAATAAAGCACACTTGTTCCATTCTTGAGAAACTTAACTGATACCATATATATATAAATTTGCATAATGTAAATGCATGCAACTCCAGATACAATACAGTTTTTTTGTGTACAAAATATTAGTTCTGTTGCTAACGCATGTTTGTGTGTGCATGTGTCCATGGCAATCATTGTGCTGTCCCATGTTGGTGCACATTTCTTGCATACAAATTATCCTCCGGATTCTGTGTATGGCACCTAGAATTGCATGCTGAAATTTAGGTGCATGCCCAGAAGCGTAGCCAGGTTGAGGCTTCCAGGGGGGAGGGGGGAATGGAGAGCGGACTGCCGACGGCACCGACATGTATTTTTCATGTGACAGATTGCGTGAAAAATAGATGCCGTCACTGTCGGATGTCTGTTTGTGGACACGGTCGCTCCCCTGGTGACCCACCTAGCTACGCCTCTGTGCATGCCCACGATGTGTGCACAACTTAAGTAAGAAGTCCTTAACTATCAATAATTGGATGGTGACAACCAATTAGTGTTGTTAATTGGCACTCATTAACATTTGCATATGCATCATGCAGCGAGTTATTCTATAAGGCATGGTGCCTAACACTCATAGTGTGGAACTCAAAAGGGGGCATGGTCATAGGGTATGCAGAATTATAGTATATGGCCTTAGCACACCTAAGTTGCGTGCCAGAATGTACACCACATTTCAGTAGGCGTAAATGGTGGTGCCTAAAATTAGGCGTGGGAATTGACGCTAAGCCTGATTTTGTAAAGGGTGTGCATCCTTCACAGAACTGCACTTCGTGTTGACTTTTTTATGGTTATGAATTTTGAGCACCATTTGTAGAATTGTCCCCTATATGTGTATGATTTGATTGCACTTTAGCACACTTTTCTTTTCTACACAGGCATTAGGCTACTGTGCACTGAGCTTTTAGTACATGATTCTAATACATAGATAAGTACATTGACTTCAGGAATGGAACAAAAGGAAGAGAAGAAGGGATGGAGTGCTGTGTACCTCACAGTGAGTGACTGACATGCAGTGGTGTACCTACCTTGATTTCCACCCAGAGTGGAGCACCCCCTCCTAAGACACAGCACCCCCTCCTCCATGCAAGGGGATGCACTGAGCAGTCACACGGCTGTTGGCTCTGCTGGTCCCCCCCCCCCCCCCCCCCCCCACTGCAGAACAGGAAGTTGATGTCAGAGGGGGCAGGGAACTGGCAGAGGGACAGCCATGCAACTGCTCAGTGCACTCCCTTGCTGCCTGCACCTGGGTAGACCAACCTGCCCTTGGTATGTACGTAATATTGGTCACTATGGACTTTATTTTATAATAGAAGCCTATGTGAGAAGTCCAAACAGGTCCCTGTTGTATAGATAATATCAATATCCAAATGTAGGCACAAGCCAACAGTAACAAGAAAGCACCCTCCCAGATATCAAGTATACCATGCGAAAAACATTTTTTTCAGTAAAGGTTTGCAAATGTTGTGAAGGCATTCCCATAGGATATAAATTTTACAGAGGAACCCCCCCCCCCCCCACCTACCATATTAACAATCATTAGATCCCGTTGTGAATATAGTGTCATGTGAGTCAAAGTGATTTCTCAACAGTGTCCATAAAGCATAACTAGTAGAAACTTATCTTGAAAGCAAAGGCGAGCACCAATGCGATCACATTTCAAGCACCAGCTCTGCTTCAGGGTGCAAATAATTCTATAAAAATATTTGCTGACTCTTCCCTGATAAGTCAAGTGGCATAGTTCCCTAATGCCCCCATAGAAAAGAAAAAAGTGTGCTGTACTGCAACCAAATCATATGCATATAGGGGACAATTCTACAAATGGTGCTCAAAATTCATAACCGTGCAACTTAGGTACACACAACTTCTTGTAATGCCCTTGACATGTCCCCTTTTGAGCCTTGATATTATCTGTCTATAAAAAGTTGGTGCTTTCTTTGCTTTCAAGATGTGGTTTCTACTAGTTATGTTTTAATACAGAGGGAGGTTCCTTGGTGAAATTTATATCCTATTGGAATCTTTACTACCTCTGGTCTGAAGATCCTTCACAACATGTTCGAACATCTGAGTGAATTCTTTCAAAAAGGCGGCAAATACATCCTAATAAATAAATAAAATAAATAAATAATTTACTGAAAAATTGTTTTTCGCACGATATACTTGATATCTGGGAAGGTGTTTTCTTGTTATCATTTTATAAAGACAACACAGGAGTCTATGCTCTTGTCTGAAGGAGGTTGCTAGAACCAGCCCCAACACTGCATAAATGCCAGTGCACAGATTTACACCTACTACACAAAAGGTGTAAAAGTGTGTTTACATGGAATTCTGCCTCCATTCTATGTGTAAAAGTGAGTGCACTTTTCCAGGTGGGGACGTTTTGGAAGCGATTCTTTAACTGGGCTCCTCCATGCGGGTGCCCCCGAGGGCATTGCAGCAGGACTCTATTCTTTAAAGGAAAGTAGGTGCCTAGGTACTGATACGCTTAACATTTAAGCACCAAGACTTATGCAAACCATAGAACTGGTTATGTGCACATCTAAATGTGATAGGTACCTATGTAAATTACACATAAGTGGGAGCCCTGCCTATGTCCCACCCATGCTCTGCTCCTCCTGTGTATAACCCAGTGGCGTAGCCAGACCTGACATTTTGGGTGGGCCCAGAGCTAATATCGGTGGGCACTAGGTGTGAGTAGTGTTTCTTGGGTACCCCCTTCCACTCTGATTCTGATTGTCTTAATGTTTCTTTTTACACAGAAGCTAAAAAGAAATATTTCCTCTTCGGCTATACCCAGTTCTGCAACAGTGAAAAATTCCTTCCTCCTTCCCAGTTCCTCAGATGTGGCACTGGCCTCCGAATTGCTGAAGTAGCATTTTCTTCCCCCCCCCCACAGCTGTATCATCACACCTATCCATCTTTTTGTTTAAAAACTGTGCCTTCCAAGTTGGCAAGTGAAAGGCCACATGCGCGAGGAGGGGGAAGTGAGCACCCCAACCTGGCAATGTTCAAATACCTTCCCCTGCCTATCAGCTCCGTCGAAGGAGGGCCAAACCGACCCTCTTCTGCCACCCGGCACACAGCCTTAAAAAAGAATCGATGAAGCGCATCGCATCTGCTGCTCTGCCCTGCTCTGCACTGCTGCAGCTGTAAAGTGATTTGCTCGTTGGCCCTTCCTTCACTGTGTCCCGCCCTCGCAGAAATAGGAAGTTACATCAGAGGGCGGGACACAGCGAAGGAAGGGCCGACGAGCAAATCGCTTTACAGCTGCAACAGAGCAGAGCAGGGCAGAGAGAGCAGCAGACGCAAGGCGCTTCTCTGATTCTTTTTTTAAAGGCTGTGTGCCGGGTGGCAGAAGAGGGTTGGTCTGTCCCTCGACGGAGCTGGTGAGCAGGTGGGGACTGGTACGAGGATCTTGGCTGGGCGGGCCTGGAGGGAAAGTGGCTGGGCCTGGGCCCATCCAGGCCCGCCCCTGGCTATAACCCCTTGCAAATACATGTTAAATGGGTACTTGCAGAATAGCACTTAGGTGACATTCTGACATATACATGAAAACATGTGCACATACATGTTCAAATATTCTGAACATGTGGAGGGGCATTTTGGGAAGGACATCCAACTTAAAATGTGGACATCCATCTCACATGTATTTTAAAACATCCTTTCTAAAATACATATGAGATGAACATCAATATGCTAGAAATGTCCAGCATGAGCATCCATTTTACAAACTGAAATGTCCAAACATAGATTTTGTGTGCACACAGAGAAATGTCCATATTATAAAAAGGCCATTTAACCAGTTAAATGGAGAAATAGCCTAATGGTTAAAAGCTGAAAGTTACATTGCTGGTTCAAGTCCCACTGCAGCTCTTTGTAATTTTTGTTTTTTTTTAAATTATGAGCACTCCAGGGACAGAAAAATACCTACTGTGACTTCCTTTATCTCCATTCAGTAGAGAATTCTCAATCAGAGCACCTTTCTTTAACCTGGAAGTGCCAAGAACCATCTTTATGCCCCTCCTTAGTCCCACTTAAAACACGTCCCCTTGCCATATGGACATACAGCAGTATTAGATGTCCTTATTCTGGCTTTATGAAATAGGTATTTCGATGTTCATGCAATATAAATGTCTAAATGCCAATTTTCAGATGTCCAAAACATGAACAGAGCTTCTAAAATAAGCACCTTATGTGTATATCATGCACAGAAATGTAAGCTCTTTGTTATAGAACTGATCTTTTTATGTGGCTATGTGGTTGCAAAATTTTATATAAGTTCTTTTGCTGCATGCAAAATAGGATTTACACATGGAAAAAGCTTTATAAAAATTTCCCCTCCCCCTCATTTCCCACATGTAGAATAGACTGTACACTGGGAGGGCTATGAGTCTATGCTGGTAGTGGGTTACAAGCCAGCTCTAAATGCCTAATGTCAAAGATAAGGAACCCCAGAAACAGGGAGCAGATACATTTACACCAGCCTATATAATGAATGTGCCCCTTTGCATTTTCTTCCTCTGTCTCAGATTTCCAGTCATTGCTGATCAGTATCTGCCCTGAAAAGTGAGGTTTTCTCGTTTCCTCTTTCTGTCTGTCTCTTTCCAATTCTCTTTCTGTTTGACTCTCTATGTCTCTGTGTGTGTCTCTTTCTCCTCCCCTTTCTGATGCAGCTTCAGCACCAGACTCTTCTCCTCCTCCTCCTCCTGTAGTCCACCTCAGAGCCTCCACCCTTCACCATCTCTTCCTCTCTCCTCTCTCCTGGTTTCTTGGGGCAGCCTCATTCTTCATCCCCCAGTATGATGGGCCCTGCTCTCCTTCTCACCTCTCTCCTTCTCTCCTCCAACACCCTTCCTACTTTCAGCAAGGTAAGACCCAGGGAAAGGGAATTAAAAGAGGGAAAGGAGTATTCAACATTTCCCAATCTCTGCAGCTTATCTGAAGGATTTTTATTGTGGCATCAGAGGTTTGAATTTGTCTTTCCCTGTCAAGATATGGAATGCAGGTGGATTATTTCTCTTTAGTGGATGTACTGCGGCTCTCTGTGTGTGTATTTGTGTATATGAGATGGAAGCTTGTACTGCTGCTGGCTGTGTTCTACTTGTTCTGTGGTGAGACAAATGTGTGCTTATTCTATGGTGGGGCAGTTTGCATTGTGCGTACGTGTCTCTGTGTGAGGGAAGGTTGCACTGCTGCTACTTATGTTGTGCCTGTTCTGTGGTGGGGCAGAGTGTGTGTTGTGTATTTTGCTACCTATGTTGTGTATGCTCTGAGGTGGGGTAGTGTTTGTGTGTTGGTGTTGGTGTGTTTGATGTGCCTGTGCTGTGATGGGGCAGTGTTATGTGTGTGTGTGTGTGTGTGTGTGTGTGTGAGGGATTCTTGCACTGCTGCTACCTGTCTTGTGCCTGTTCTGTTCTGTGGTGGGCCAGAGAGTGTGTGTCTGTCGCTTCCTATGTTATGCCTGTTTTGTGGTGCGCAGGGTGTGTGTGCGTGTATGTGTGTGTGTTCTTGTGATATTGTGCATGTTCTGTGATGCGGTAGTGTGTGTATTGAGGGAAGGATTCTTGCACTGCTACTACTTATGTTGTGTCTGTTCTGTGGTGGAGCAGAGTGTGTGTATGTGTTGCTACCTATGTTGTGCCTGTTTTGTGATGAGCAGGGTGTGTGTGTGTATGCATGTATGTGTGTTTGTTTTTGTGATGTGCATATTCTGTGGTGGAGCAGTGTATGTGGAAAGCTTTCACTGCTGCTAGCTATGTTGTGCCTCTTCTGTGGTAGGGCAGTGGATGCATGTATGTGTGTGAGGGAATCAGGCAGTGTGTGTGGTGCTACCTATGTTGTGCCTGTTCTATGGCAGGGCAGTGTGTGTGTGTGAGATGTCGTGCCTGTTATGTGGTGGGGCAGTGGGTACGTGCATGTGTGTGAGGGAATCAGGCAGTGTGTATGTGGTGCTACCCATGTTGTGCCTGTTGAGTGTGTGTGTGTGTGTGTGTGTGTGTGTGTGAGGAAAGCTTGCACTGCTATAACCTATGTTTTTCCTGTTCTATGGTAGGGCAGCATATGTGTGTGTGTGTGATGTTGTGCCTGTTCTGTGGTGGGACAGTGGGTATGTGTATATGTGTGAGGGAATCAGGCAGTGTGTGTGTGTGCAGTGCTACCTATGTTGTGCCTGTTCTGTGGTGCTATGTTGTGCCTATTCTGTGGTAGGGCAGTGTGTGTGTGTGTGTGTGTGTGTGTGTGTGTGTGTGTGTGTGTGTGTGTGTGTGTGTGTGAAGAAAGCTTGCACTGCTGCAACCTATGTTGTGCTTGTTCTATGGTAGGGCAGCATGTGTGTACGTGCTTGTGTGTGTGGGTGTGGTGTTGTGCCTGTTCTGTGGTGGGATAGAGTGTGTGTTGCTACCTATGTTGTGCCTGTTCTGTGGTGGGGCACATTGTGTTTGTGTGTGTTTGTGGGTATGTGATGTTGTGCCTGTTCTGTTCATGTTCGTTGATGTGGTAGTATGTGTGTGTGTGTGTGTGTGTGTGTGTGTATGAAGGAAGCACTGCTACTACCTATGTTGTGCCTGTTCTGTGGTGGGTCAGTGGGTACATGTATGTGTGTTGGTGGGGCAGTGTATGTGTGTTGGTGGGGCAGTGGGTACATGTATGTGTGTGAGGAAATCAGGCAGTGTGTTTGTGTGTGTGTGGTGCTACCTATGTTGTGCCTGTTCTGTGGTAGGGCAATGTGTGTGTGTGTTTGTGTGTGCATGTGTTTGTGATGTTGTGCCTGTTCTGTGGTTGGGCAGAGTGTGTGTGTGTGTTGCTACCTATGTTGTGCCTGTTCTGTGGTGGGGCACATTGTATTTGTGTGTGTTTGTGCTTGTGTGTGTGATGTTGTGCATGTTCTGTGATGGGGTAGTGTGTGTGTGCGTTTGTGTGTGTGTGATGGAAGCTTGCACTGCTACTACCTATGTTGTGCCTGTTCTGTGGTGGGCAGTGGATACATGTATGTGTGTGAGGGAATAAGGCAGGGTGTGTGTGTGTGTGTGTGTGTGTGTGTGTGTGCATGCATGTGTGTGTCGCACTACCTATGTTGTGCCTGTTCTGTGGTGTGGAAGTGTGTGTGTGTGAGACAGGAAAGCTTGCACTGCTGCTACTTATGTTGTGTCTGTTCTGTGGTAGGGCAGTGTGTATGTGTGTGTGTGTGTGTGTGTGTGTGTGTGTGCGAGAGAGGAAAGCTTGCACTGATGTGCCTGTTCTATGGTAGAGCAGCATGTGTGTGTGTGATGTTCTGCCTGTTCTGTGGTGGGGCAGTGGATACGTGTGTGTGCGGGAATCAGGCAGTGTGCGTGTGTGTTTGTGTGGTGCTACCTATGTTGTGCCTGTTCTGTGGTGGGGCACATTGTGTTTGTGTATGTTTGTGCTTGTGTGTGTGTGTGTGAAGGAAGTTTGCACTGCTACTACCTATGTTATACCTGTTCTGTGGGTACGTGTATGTGTGTGAGGGAATCAGGCAGTGTGTGTGTGGTGTTATCTATGTTGAGCCTGTTCTGTGGTAGGGCAGTGTGTGTGTGTGTGTGTGTGTGTGTGTGTGTGTGTGTGTGTGTGTGTGTGTGTGTGTGTGTGTAAAGGAAGCTTGTACTGCTGCTACCTATGTTGTGCCTGTTTTATGGTAGGGCAGTATGTGTGTGTGTATGATGTTGTACCTATTCTGTGGTAGGGCTGTGTGTGAGTGTGTGTGTTTTTGTGATGTTGTGTTTGTTCTGTGGTACAGCAGTGGGGGGGGGGGGGTGATATTGTGCCTGTTCTGTGGTGGGGCAAATTGTGTGTGTGTGTGTGTGTGTGTGTGTGTGTGTGTGTGAAGTTGTACCTGTTCTGTGGTGGGGCAGTGTGTGTCTGTAAACAATTTATTTAAAACAAAAGTATAAAATAGATATAAATGCAAATAAGATTATTTAATGTAATTGTTTACACCCCTTTCAGAAAAATTACTGCATTCTCATAGCAATAATTCCTTTCGTTAACTTTTTCCCCACTTGTTGAATTATTTTGTTGTATATTTCATATCTTCTGTTACCTGATAGTCCACATTTTTAAGAGACATGGAACATTTCACTTTCCATAAATGATGAATATATAACCTTTATCAACCAAACTGTTGCAGCATGGTGATATCTGTGTGGAAAACTGAAGAGGCCATATAGTGTCAGAGCATAAGTGTCATATTTTATTACAGGCCATTTTAGGAGATGTAACACATTCTCCTGTACTCTGAAAATGGATGTTCTGTAGTCTCTGTAATACCAGCACAACTGGTTCTTGGACAGTCTCTGTCATTAGCTTGTCTATCCTATAAATTCTGTTTCCATGAAATGCTAACAGAGTGGCCTTTCTTGATTTCAGTGGTGTTTAGAAGTTCTGGTAGGTCCTTAATGCTTCCTCCTTATTTTCTGTGCACTGGTTAAGAACTGTTTATTCAAAATACTTCTTTTAAAATAACGAAATGCAGGCTTCTGTTATTTCTTCTTTGGTAAGACCCTATTTCCAGATTCTTTTAGCAGATTGCAGAATGGAGAATGGTAAAAATCCAATTTCTTTCCCTAGTCTTATAATGCTCCTCTGTCTAGCCAACTGGAGAATACTGGAACTAACCATTATTTGAAAGAATTACTAGTTAAAGATGGAGAAAAGTATTATTGCAAATGAAAGCACGCATAAATTAATTTAAATAAGTAATTCATTATCAGTGAAGAATATCAAGGTATAAAATTAACACAACAGTTGGAATTCAAATCACACACTGACTGCCACAAATGAATATTGCCCCTAAATTATTAACCTTTACAAGTAAAATTTTGATTTCACCTTGAAGAAAACATTTATTTTTCATAATCTCCTGTTACTCTGGCCTAATAACTTCTAGGGCAGGTCATGGACTGGTCTGTCAAGACTCGAAATAAAGGAATTAGCATATGAAATTTCTACTTCTTCTTCCTTTTTATCCTGTCAGACCAGTTCAGAAGAGTGGGATGCCCTCATCTCCTTCAAGTTAGGCAAGAGGAAGATAAGGCTTCTCTAAAGATACTCACTGTGAAGGCTCTGTCTCCCCAGCTTAGATCTCCAGTCAATACTGTCTTGAGAAGGAATGAAGAGAAGTCCAAATGGCTGCCTTGCACAGACATGCTCTCCTAAGGGGGATATATTGGGCTGTATATCCCAGAGGGACCTTTAGCCCTTTGCTGATATAAACAGAAGTGATTGTCTCCTTAATTTAGCTAGGCAAGGAAGCTATTGATGTCACTTCCCCCTTTCATGAACCACTGAACAGAACAACAGCTCTGTCCAACAACTTAGATGGGTTAATGACCTTAAAGTACCCAGTAAAACCCTGTGAACATCCAAAACACATAGATCCTTGTCCTTCTCCAGGAATCCATCCTTCTGAAGGCCGGGAGTGAAATATATTGATTCAAGTGAAAAGGAATACTAATTTTGGGAGAAAGAAAGATGTTGGCTGAAGTGACATCTTTACCTTAGAAATAACAAAATCAGGTTTCCTGTAGGGCAGTGGGTGCATCTCTGAAACATACCTTGCTGAGTAGAGAGCTACTAGGCATAATGTCTTGAGTGTTCAGTCCTTGAAGGATGCCTTCTTTAAAGGCTAAAGGGGGAACAAGACCAAAGTCTTATAGACCCAAGTTAAGATTCCAGGGAGGCACCAGTGCTCAGACTGAAGCTGCTTATGTTTTGCCACTTTAAGAAAGTGAATTATATTTGAGTTAGCTGCTACTGACCTCATTTCAATATGCACCCTGTAAAATACTGCACCTTGAAGAAGTTAAAAGTCAACCTCTTGTCCAAATCTCCCTACAGAAAGGACAGAATGGTGCAGATGAAAGCCTTAAAAAGGAAAGAAGGCATGTTCTGATATCATGCATCAAAAATCTTCACATTGTGATACATTATTTGCTAGCAAAATCAATGTCTTTAGTGCCTTCAACAGCATAGCTATACCTTCCCCAAAGTAACCTGGTTTGCATAGCCTTGATCTCTCCAGGGCCAAGCATAAAACACAGAAAAAGGTCTTCCATCTGAATTGGCTCCTGGTGAAGAAGACCCCTTAGCTGCAAAAGGTGTTGGATTTATCACATCCTGATTCTCATTGTGACATAATACCTGGGTCCCCTGAATTCACCTGGCACTGACAATATTGCAAAGCTCATGCAATACCCTGTTATCAGAAGGGTAAAGTAAATAACCATATGGAACCACTTAAAGGAAACCTCTGAGAGGCCCTGGGGTGCCATGGCAATCACCCAGAGATCCCAAATTTCTTCTGCAGGTGAAGAATTTCCCTCCTCAAACTATCCCTGCACATTAAGAGACATGAAGCTGTGGAATTCCAATTACACCTCCTATACATAGTTGACTCTGGGGTATAAATACTCTAGCTGTAACTGGTATTTCCTAAAAAGAAAAATACCCTCATATTCCCAAGACTTTAGACACCATCCTGCTAGGAGGGTCTTTTGGAGCAGGAACTATTGAGTCCACAGGCAGAATACCATCTCTTCAGCTACTGCCCAGGCAATCAATTTCTACCATAGCTAAGCATGAGGTCTAGGGACTATTCCTCCTTGGAAATGTCACATGGGTTGTCACCCTTAGCGTTCCTGTACCCTTGGAGCTACAGAATCAAAGCCAATTTGCTAGTTGACCCTTAAGAGAAAAGTCTAGAATGTAAATTTCTTGAGGTACCTATAAGTCCTGATGGTCCCACCAAACAAGGCTCTACTCTTGGTTAAATTGCTTCAAGCAACTTGTACCCCTGGGCCCTATGAAAGAACATACTGGCCTTGATATTTACAAGGAACACTTGAACTCTCTTTCTATCCTCATGAGAAGAATGATCCTTGCTAATGATCCTGCCTTTCTGTTGCCTGGTCTTTACTGTTTGGAGTTCCAAAACCTACTTTGTCCAGGTGAGTTTCTAAAGAACTCCTACATCCTGTTGTGCAGCCATTTCTGGGAGTTGGAATTGCCCAAGTCTGTGATCAGCCTTTTCAGATCCTTTTCAAAAAGAAGCTGTCCCTTAAGGGTGGCCTTCTCAATTGTGATCTGGATACAAAGTCTGCTGCCCGATGTCAAAACCATGGAAGACACCTGACTGTGACCACTATGGCCAAATTTTAACCAGGGCATGGATCAAATCATAAATGGAGTCTGTCAAAAAAGTGGTTCCTGATTCCATGTGAGCCAACTCACCTTTAGGGTGACAAGGCCACAGCGGAGAAACTGAATTAATTCTTTGCTTCTGTCTTTACGGAAGAAGATGTAAGAGATCTGCCTTACCAGAATTGGTTTTCAAGGATGATGATGCAGAGGAACTGAAAGAAATCTTGGTGAACCTGGAAGATGTACCAAGCCAAATTGACAAATTAAAGAGTAGTAAATCACCTGGACCGGATGGCATACATCCAAGGGTACTCAAAGAACTCAAGCATGAAATTGATGATCTGCTGTTAGTAATATGTAACCTGTCATTAAAATCATCCATAGTACCTGAAGGTTGGAGAGTGGCCAATGTGATGCCGATTTTTAAAAAATAGTTCTATGGGTGATCTGGGAAATTACAGACTGGTAAGCCTGACTTCGGTGCCGGGCAAAATAGTGGAAACTATTATAAAGAATAAAATTACAGAACACATTGAGGGGCATAATCGAACAAAAACGTCTATCTCCATGGGCGTTTATCTCCAAGAACGGGTCCGTGAAGGGGCGGACCGAACCGTATTTTGGGAAAAAATAAACATCCATGTTTTATTCGACAATTTGTGAGCTGGGCGTTTTTGTTTTTCAGCGATAATGGAAAATGAAAGCGCCCAGCTCAAAAACGAATAAATCCAAGGCATTTGTTCGTGGGAGGGGCCAGGAGTCGTAGTGCACTGGTCCCCCTCACATGCCAGGACACCAACTGGGCACCCTAGGGGGCACTGTTACAAAAAAAAAAAAAAAGGTAAAAGAGCTCCCAGGTGCATAGCACCCTTCCCTTGTGTGTTGAGCCCCCCAAATCCCCCTCAAAACCCACCACCCACAAGTCTACACCATTACTATAGCCCTAAGGGGTGAAGGGGGGCACCTACATGTGGGTACAGTGGGTTTGGGGGGCGGTGTGGAGGGCTCCCATTTACCAGCACAAGTGTAACAGGTGGGGGGGATGGGCCTGGGTCTACCTGCCTGACGTCCACTGCACCCCCTAATAACTGCTCCAGTGACCTGCATACTGCTGCCAGGGAGGTGGGTATGACATTTGAGGGTGAACATAAAAAGTTGTGAAACGGCATATTTTTGTGGTGGGAGGGGGTTTGTGACCACTGGGGGAGTCAGGGGAGGAAAGGATTTGGGTGGCCTCTGTATACATGTCAAATGGGATCTACTGAGAGTCTGGCATCCTACCTCTCTCTTTCCTCCATAATACTCAAAGAAGGTACCACCTAAAGAATTTAACTATCAAGAACTTTCTTCGTCTATGGATTGGAGTGCCCCTTCCTCTATACTCTTTTTTTCTCTAAAATTTTCTTCTCAGATCTTTTGGAGGAAGAGCCCATGGCTGTGAGCCATGAGTAGACTTGGGGAGAGATAAAGTCTAACAGCCCCACTGGATCATAGACTTCATGGACAGTAGCCCTCATCCATCATGGAGATAAATTCTGCATTAACAAAGGAGGCCAAAAATGCAATTCAGGCAGGGGCGATCCCTGGCCAGCAGAGATCATCTGGGAGCTGGAGGAGCCCTATGAAAGATAGTAAAACTGACCTACAGTGGACACCCCCACAGGCCCTTCCAGAAAAGTGCTTGGCATGGGTGAGGGAAGTGTGCTTCTTCTGCTGCTGTGCCCCTGACTCCTGGGCTGCATTCTTCCAGGGTGGGGGATCTTCCTCATTTGGATTTGCTGACTCCTGGACCACCACTGGTTCCCTAAGGAAAAATGCTAGTTCTGTCACAATTAGGGCTAAAAGCTGGTCATGCTTCTCTTGTGCTGGCCCCTATAGCCTGAACAATGCATGCCCTGCTTTGCTTTCCCAAACATAACCTGTAGTGTGGCTTTGTCTGAGTCATCCACTGTTATTCCCCATTAATTAAAGAGAGAAAGGCAGTGCCCCAAGTTGTCCCGTCTAAAACAAATGAGGGTAGCAGGAAAAGCAGGCCAGTGAGAGTAATACCTCTATAAGCACACTATGCAGGCAGTCCGAATGGTGGTGGAAGGAAATTGGTTCCTTGACAGAGCAAGCTCTTACTATTGTATCTTGGAACCACTACTCCAAAGAGCAAGTCCCAACAGGAAATAGAGTTTAGCAGCCACTGATTGATGCCCTCACAAACCCTTGCCTCAGCCTTGTACTTGGAATGGGTAGAACAACAACCCTCGGCCTTCAAGACTGTCCTTATAGGAGCTTCAGTAGACAGAATACTTCACTGCTGCACCAACACACTACCATCTGCTGAGACAGAGAACTTACTGAAGAGGTTCTTACTGTTTCACATTGTTACAGGGGGAGGTGTAGTCACTGGAGCTCTCTTAAATTCTGCCTCCATTTGCTGGTAGAAGTGTGAATACCCACTTACTAGGACTGATCTGGCAAGACAATCAGGAGTTTGAATTGCAAAACATACCTGAAGGCTTCAAGTTCCACACCAAGGAGTGAGGACATGTGGAAGGCTCTGCAGCTGTTCTTCTCTATTCTAGGGAGCTCCTATTTTCTCCAGAAATTTCTCTGGAATAACTGCAGCCATGGGGCTTTCCTATTTCCGTTTGTGGTTTTTGTAGTCTCGGTGTCAGGCACTTCTTCCTCAGCCTGAGCAGTCTGGGCTTTGCTGCTGACTTATGTAGAAAATTTGGACTCCGCAGGGCTGGGTGAGCTGCCTTTTCTCACATGGGTTCACTGAACGGATTATATCTGAGCTTTCATTTTGGGCCTGCTCAAGGGAAGAAGAACCTTTAGCACAGTGCTTATCAAATTTTCTTTGATTGTGACCCCATTATTGTGGTCACAGAAAGCGTGCGATCCCCAGAATTCTACCTTTCATCCATTCTGCTACTCCTACTTGCTGTCTTCATCTTCTGCCTTCCAGAGAGCCAGCAAAGCCTAATTCTAGTGCAGGTTCATCTGGCCAATGATTTATTTCTTCAGGCTGCCCAGGTTGCAACCCCAAACATGGATTTTGCTACCTCATTTGGGAAGCCCTGTCCTAGCTCATGCTGGACATTAATTTAATCAGCATTTTGGTATCTTGCATATCCAGAAGTGATGCTGTTCATATGGGTATAGCTCCTGAAATTTCTTCACTGTAGGTGATTCAATCCCAATACAGTCCAAAGGCTTCTTATCCAGCTCTGCATGTCTTTAATTCCTGATCTCAGCCACTTTATTTATTTATAAGTGTTTGCATTCTGCAGTTTGAAAATATATTTATTCCCAGAAAATCACAACAAATACATGCATAAAATTAGAGAAACACAGCCAGCATTTATAAAATCTTTAATCCGTGGCAAAAGCTAATTGAAACAAGCTTTTCAATTTTTACAAAAAACTAAGGTTTAGATTTTTTAAAAAGACTTATCCATACAACAGCCACCTCTATAAAGATATGTCCCTTATCCCTGAATTTTCAGCAGCACTATGGGGGTAATTCTATAAATATGATGCTAACATTGATGTGATGAATGTGTGTGTGTAAATGACTAAATGCTGGCATATATTTATTTAGATTTTGCTTACACCTTTTTTAGTAGTAGCTCAAGATGAATTATACTCAGGTACATGGGGTATTTCTCTGTCTCTGAATGGCTCACAATCTAATTTCATACTTGAGGCAACAGAGGGTTAAGTGACATGCCCAAGATCATAAGAAGCACCAGTGATATTTGAACCTGCCCCCTCTGGAGGTCAAGACCAATGCTCTAATCATTAGGTTACTCTTACACATACGTCTAACATAGAGTGTGTTTTACACTTGGACGTAAATGTGGGTGGGACTCACACATCTAGCTTAGAGAATATTATGGGTCTGATATTCACAGTTATTTAAATGACCAAGAGGGCTCCTGGTTGTTTAAATGGCTTGCCCAGGACTATCCAGGGATATTCAGCACTTAACCGATTAGTGCTGCTGAATATCTCACTAACTAGTGGCTAGGTTAGAGGACTGGGGATGGGGCATGGATGGAGCCCGAATATAGCCACTTAGTGGTGAGTTTCAGCCCCCAAACTAGCCAAGTAACTGCATAAAGTTAGAGCAGCAAAAAAGGCTGTCCTAACTTATTAACTGAAGTTAACCGGGCTCCAGTCTGAATATCAGGCAGTGCCCGGTTAACTTCCGGGTGACCACTGAGACCCAGATATTCAAAGGCCAGGATCAGTTCAGCCTGCATCTGTGAATGGCTCAGACACCGCTTACCACTGTGGGCTGAATCAGGTGCAGCTAGGTGGAGTGCCAGGGGAGCGACCACTTCCTCAAACGGATTTCCGAAGGTGCCGGCGCCTATGTTTCAGCAGTCCATCATACCTACGTAGTGCATGTGCATGCCTATTCAGTCCGCTCTCTGCTCCTCTTGGTGTCACAACCTGGCTACGTATCTGGGCTGAATTTCGAGCAGTAAATTTCATGTGTATCTCCGACATCTAGGTGTAAGCATTTGCATCAGCTCTATGGCTAGTGCAAGTGTTCGCACCTAACCACACCTAACCGCGTACCCAGTTACACTAATATTCTAAATAAAGGAAAGTAGGTGCCTACTTTCCTTCATAGAATAAGGTCCTACTAGGCACCATCTAGGTGACTAAATCTAGGAGCCCCTTTTCAGAATTGTCCTCTGCTTGTATAATGCCACTGCAAATTCCCTCTGACTGTATATCGTAGAGTGCCAAGGTGGAGCAAAGGCATTTCGCCCATTTATACACATAGCAGCGATAATCAGCACTCTCCATATAACTATTATGTTAAAGTTAGGCCAGAAAAAATGCTGTCCTAACGTATGCAGGTGAAGAGCAGTTCTATAAATTAGACACTCATATTTCTCTGCCCCTTGTGAGCTTAAATGCAGACCCCCCCCCCCCCCGATATTCAGTTGGCGACAGACAGCGTTTTTTAAGTTCTAACCATCGGTTAAATTAGCCCTCAATATTCAGTGCCAGGCCATATCCGGGCACCAGAACTGAATATCAGGGGCTAATTTTGGGCACCAGAGCTTATGTGGGCCCAGTTAATATTCAGCCGGGGCTGTATAAAAGAGCTATGTGGTTGAGGAGGTCCTATATTAAGCCACTTACCTATACGGGTGCCGGCACTGAATATTGCCAACATCTGCATAACCCCAGGATCCTCCCCAGTGCCGCCCAACACTGCCCCTGACCTACCCACTTTTTGGTTTGACATTCTCCAGTTAAGTGTTGCTGAATATCCCCACTTAGGAAGCAGGAAGCAATTTAAACAGGCAGGAGAGGCTCCTGCCTGCTTAAATCACTTACAAAATCGGCCAGATAGAATTCTAGCACTTCTACACTTAAGCATACAGTAACCTGAGAAAGTACCTGCAGGGCACCTATTCTACAATAGTGCATAATTTACGCAGCCTACTAGATCCTATATACGGTGTCCAGATTTTGGCACACACCCAAGACGTGTGGAAATAATTGGGTGCTAACAGCCAATTATTAGTGTTAATTGGCACTTATTAAAATTTGTGCACACATCTGGCTGTGCACTATTCTGTAATGCAGGGCACCTAACTCTACTAACACGTAACTCAAAAGGGGGCGTGGCCACAGGCATGTCAGGAGCATTCCAAAAAGTTGCATGTGTAGTTACAGAATACGGCATCAGTGTGCCTAACTTGGGTGCCAGCATTTACACCAAGGTTTCATTAGGTATAAGTCTGGCACCCACAATTAGGCGTGGGAATTGGCACTAAGTGCTATTCTATAAAAGGCACACCCTTTATAGAACAGATCCCATTTATGAATTCCCCCCAGCATGAATAGCTGAAAACTGACCCGACACAGCTGTGTTTCAGCATAAACATATGCCTGCATCAGGGGTCTCGAGAAAATCTTAAAACCAAATGCTAGAGAAATGGAATCAATCACTGGTTCTAAATTCTGTGCTGAGTTATTTTTCAGCTATAACTAATGCTAGCAATAAAGAATCTTCTGGCTCCTTTTATTATTTGTGCACTTTTTGTTTTTGTTTCATCTATGGTTCATTAAATTTATGGAAGTTTTTTTCTTTCTCTTCTGTTGCTTTCCTCCCTCCCCCCCCCCCCCCCAGCATGAAAATGCAAGGGGATATCTATCTATTTATCTATCTATATGGGTGGGACAAGGGTGGGGCTGGGTGCCCAGATGCCATTATAGAATAGGATCTCACTGTACATCCTCTGAAGGCGTCCAGCTATCCATAGGAGACAATTCTATAAAGTGCTCCAAGAGTTAGGCCCGAAAAGCCTAGGTGCTAAACCCAAATTCTGTCATGAGATCTGGGCACCCAGTTTCCATTCTAGAATACTAGGGTGTTGGAATTTATGCACCAACATTTAGGCACATCCACTTATTTAGCATGTAAATGACACTATTCTATAGCAAGTACGCATGAACACCCTCTTGCATTTTTGTACTATGCAAGTTACATTCTAAGATTATAGAATACCGTTTAGCACCCAACTAGCACTTTAGAACATAAGAGCATAAGCATTGCCATACTGGGACAGATCGAAGGTCCACAAGCCCAGTATCCTGTTTCCAACAGTGGCTAATCCAGGTCACAAGTACCTGGCAAGATGTCAGAACAGTAAAACAGACTTTATTCTGCTTCTCCTAGAAATAAGCAGTGGATTTTCCCAAGTCCATCTTAATAATGGCTTATGAACTTTTCTTTTAGGAAATTATCCAAACCTTTTTTTAAACCCTGCTAAGCTAACAGCTTTTACCATAACCTCTGGCAATGAATTCCAGAGTTTAATTACTCATTGACTGAAGGAATATTTTCTCTATTTGTTGTAAATTTACTACTCATATATCTTTTTTGAGATGCGGTGACCAGAATTGCCAAAGAATTCAAGGTGCAGTTGTACCATGGAATGATATAAAAGCATTATAGCATTATGCACGTACTTTTAACACCCACATGTGTAAGTGATAGTATCCTGTAATCTGAGCGTGTAAATGGCACATACATTTAGGCACTCACATTATAGAGCGAAGGCTTAATATTACTGGACAGCACCATTGAATATATGTGGACTATTGAAATGCCACAGACAGCAAACACTCACCATGGTGAGTAACTATTGACCCATAAATGATCATTATCAACTTGAAGAAACTCAATTTAAGAGTTCCAAAGATAAGGAGCTGCAGTTGAAAATATGGGGTTATGTTTAACAGAAAGATGGGCAAAATTTAACAAGGAGAACTGACAATAACCCAGTATCCAATGGCCATAAGCTATGAGAAGAGCTACATCATGATAGTACCAATTTCAGATGAGAAAAAGTGTCAATGTGTAATATTTTAAACAAGGCCTACACAAAGTTTCTTAGAATCTAGGAGCCAACCCAGAAAAGTTAGCAGCTGGTGATTGAGACCTCTTAAACCTCATATCATCTCTACCAGTGTTGAAGAGCAGGATAATAGGTCCCCTCTGAGGTCCACTACAGCTCCTTTAGGGCCTGATTTACTAAGGCTGTTTTCCCATTCTGGGTCTAAGGGAAAAGAAAGCTTAACAAATCATCCCCGTAAAGCACCACTGTAGGACATTAGCAGAAATACAGAGCCAGCAACCCTCCAACCCCCAGTCTCTCTCATTCTCCCATCCTGTTGTCATCTAGTCTCATATTGTAACCAGGACCCTCCAGGTGCAGCCAAGGATAGAACAATCTCCTCCAGTCACAGGCTCCCGGTACAGTCAAGAAATAAATGTTCACCCGCAACTTCAATCTTAAAGACTTTATTCCATGCAGGTTTCTAGTAGACCTGATACACAGTTCCTACAGCAGCATTCACCTTCAATCTTAAGCACATGTAAGCCACCTGAAAGTGTGTGGCAAATAGTCCCCTTTAAGCAGTAGGCTATCAGCACCTACCAGGATTCAATACAGGCTCACAGTCAGCTCCAGTCTGGGCTCTTTATCCAGTGCACAATAAACAGTAGTTCAATTCCAAATAGAAGCAGTTCTTTCAGTTCATCATCACAGTTAAATCAGCAGTTCCTACCTTCTACTCTCTTTACCTTCAGGAGAGTTCAATACTTTAGGAACTCCTCATACCCAAGGGATTTCACCCTGCATCAGCTTCACTGGTAAATTCAATACTTTAGGGACCTCCCTTACCCAAGGATTTTCAGCCTGCAAATACTTTTGGGACTTCCTCACACCCAAGGGATTTCAGCCTGCTTCAGTACTTTAGGGACCTCTCTTACCTAAGGGTTTTCAGCCTGCAACTGCTTCTCTCTTTCTGCTTCTCTCTCCCCTGGGACTCCTTCCCACCTGCCTCCTTCCCTGGCTTCTGCTCTCACAACCAATCATTCTCCTTCCATTAGCTTCCCCCACACCCATACCAGCTGAGTTGAGCATTAGACTAATGATGAGCTCCTGCACACAGGGTTTTCTATCTCTCTCTCCCCCTAGTGGCAGCCACTCTACACATCCTGCCAGCTTACACCCATATCTTCCCCTATTGCAGCTAGGAGTCCAGTCTGGGTTTTTCATCTCACCCCCTGGCTCCTTGCCTGCAATGCCTTCTGGGACTTGTATTTCAGACTGACACTGCCTTAACCCAACTATCCTGGATGTGACTTTATCACAGTATCTATCACTTCCCTACAGGCTGACTTCCCCCATCCACCTCCTTCCCCATCCGTCTGGGTATCCCTCACTCCTCAGCCACTGCCCCAGCTAACTAGCCACCCTTACCCCCATCTAGCCAGCCACCTCTTTCCTAGTTACCCCTATCATCCCCACACCCCAAGTTAACCAGCCACTCCTTCCAGCCACTGCCCCATATTCCCCATTTATCCAACTATCTTCCTACTAGCCCTCACCACCCAGGTAGCCAGCCAATCATCCTTCCCCCAGCTATCCAGTCACACCCTCCTACTGCTACCCAATGATGCCAACCTGCTATCACTCATATTCCCCAGTGACCAACTAAGCTTGAGCCCCATCTTTCAATCTGCTAAAGCCTGCTGCTCAAATGACCTTTCTTCTCCTCTGCCCTGTGTGAGTCTCAGTAAATTTGAACTGTGCAGTGCAGGATCTACTGTGTGGTCTTACAGGATCTGAGACCCGAAGACCATGCCGTAGTTCCTGCACCACGAGACTTAAACCCATTGAAAGACGTGTGATACAGAAGTGAAGGAAATTCCAGTTCCAGCAGCAGGGGAGGAGGGGGGGGGGGGGCAGACATCTCAAGCACCATGGGGATATTTCTAGTTACCACGGTGACTTGGCATCTGGGATTTGTAAAGCTCTGTTTTAAATACCAAAGTAATTATCCTAAATTTGATTTGACAGCACAGAAAGCCAATGAAAGGCTTTCAACAATGGAGTAATATGGCCACCTGAATGACAAAGAATAAGTAATCCAGCAGCAGATCTGAACCATGTGTGTGTGTGTGTGTGTGTGTGTGTGAGAGAGAGAGAGAGAGAGAGAGGCTTGCTGTATCTGTTCTGTGGTAAGGAAGTGTGTGTGTGTGTGTGTGTGTGTGAGTGATATGTTTCTGGGCATTGTGTACCAGTTCATAGAATGACATGAATCATGGAGCAGGGATTTGAACTATGGAAAAGAGATGGTGCAGGTGATACATTGAGTGGGATATTAGTATTATTAATATAAAGGCAGAGTACTTGTATGGCATAGCATAGCATTACATTATACTCTAAGTGGGCCACTGTGTAGGTAGGGATAGTGTGCGGTTCTTTCGCAGTATATGTGCAATTATTGATTGGACTACTGTCATAGAATTATCCAAGTTTGTTTATGAATATATTCAATCTCGCTCCTACTTCCTCTATGTGGGTGCCTAACTGGGAGGAAAATGTGCTCTAAATGTAATTATTGATGGTTCAGTGCCAGCGTGTTAGAACATATGAAGTGGTTTCCCAAGGGTTCTGCCTTGTGACTAATTGCATCCTGGAGAAGTGGTAGAATCTCTTTTACTGGAGTTATTTGACTCACACCCGTCTGGGATGCGTTAGGTACAGCAGAGCAGACTGGGTGAGCTCCTGAGGTCCCATCATACTGTATCTTTATGTGATTCCTAATGAATAAATGTGTGTTAGTGGGTGACTGGAGAAGAGGGAGTGGATAGGAGTATGGATAAGCATTTAGAATCTGTTTTAAATTCATGGATAAATGATGGATGGTCTGAGCAGTGGCGTACCAAGGGGGGGGGGGCGGTACGCCCCGGGTGCATGCCGCTGGGGGGTGCCGCAGCGTGCGCCTGCTGCGAGAGTTCGCTAACTTCTCTCGTTCGCTGCAGCTCCCTCTGCCCCGGAACAGGTTACTTCCTGCTCCGGGCCAGAGGGAGCTGCAGCGAACAAGCAAAGTTAGTAAACTCGCAGCAGGCACGCGCTGCGGCACCCCCCCTCAGCGGCATGCACCCGGGGGGGGCTCTTTCGCGGGGGGGCTCTTTCACCGGGGAGGGTCCACGCTGCATTGGGGGGGGGGCGCTGCACCCGGGGGGCGGGGCGCCACCCTGGGTGTCCGCCCCCCTAGGAACGCCACTGGGTATGAGCATGAATGTTTGGATGGATTGTGGAGGGTAGTTCTCCTGTCCTTTGTGTTGCCAGTATTCAGTGGCATTTAACTGGGCAGTGCCACTGAATATCAACTCTGACCTCAGCAGCAGTACCTGGTTAGTGTCAGGGTGGTCCATGGCAAGGAGGTTTTATGACAGAAGATGGCGTGATGTCAAAAGGTTGAAGCCGTCTCCCCTGTGCAGCAGCCATATTGTGTGACCCCAAACATTCATAGATGCTATTGAAAACAATTGCAAACTTGTGAGGTTTATGACTGCCTATGTGTTTGTTTGTTTTTTAATTTGACAGCTTTTTTCTTTATTTGAAAGCTTCCCATATGTAATGATAGTTTTTGGGTTTTTTTTAATCTCTGGGGGGAGGCAGAGCCAGGGCCTTTCTTATAGCTGTCCCTCACAAAAATTAAGCCTCTCGTGGCTCCAAAAACAAGTCTGCCACTCCGGAGCACTTGCATCTGCAGACCGCGGCTAATACCCCAGGCCCCCCCAGAGGTAAGAAAAAACCTTCAGGTTACATATGGGAAGCTTTCAAATATAAAAAAACCCACACACATAGGCAGTCATAAACATCACAAGTTTGTTATTATTTTCAATAGCGTCTGCGAATAATTGGGCCAGTAGGTTCATGCCATCTCCTGTCATAAAACTTCCTTGGTCATGGCTGCTGAAAGGGGGGCTGGGGGAGGCAAAATACCTCGGTCCCAGGCCTCCAAGGGGGGCCTGGCGCCAGGGTCTCTTTCTCTCTCTCCTGCTCCTGACGGGACCTGGGTAATCAAGTCCTGGCAGGAGCAGGAGAAAGAAAACTCCAGCACTGGACCTCTCTTGGAGGCTGGGTAGGACCTGGAGGAGAAGACACAACAGGACCTCTGGTTTGGCTGGCAGGGATCCCCTCCCAGCAGAAGAGTTCTTCTGCTGTTTCCTCTGCTGCATTGCTTGCCAAGTGGCTGTTTTTCCCATCAGGCTGTGCATGCTTGGTTTTGAAACCGAACATGTGACATGAGAGAAAAAGCAGCCGCAGGGGCAGGCAATGCGGCCGAGGAAAGAACAGCGCTGGAGGAAGACATCTTCTGGCTGGGGGGGCCCTCAGGATCCCCGCCAGCCAAGGTATTTGCAGTTTGGGCAGGCAGCAATCCTGGGGGGGGGCAGCAATGGTGATGATCCGGGAGGCGGAAATGTCAGTGATCCTGGGGGGGGGGGGGGGGGGCCCGAGCCTGGCGGCCCTGCCTTGGACAGTGTGGGGCAGGAGCCAGCAGCTATGTGGGCAACTGGCTGTATTCAGTGTCAGTGACTGCATAGCTAGCTAGGTAGATAGGATCACACAAAAGGCAGTCCTATCTTTGCCTGCATAGCTCTGTGGGTGCCCGCTCTGAACATCAGCTGACACCCGCATAATATCGTGGTTGGCAGCTGACCCCAGATTTTCAATGCTGGTGCCCAGATATAGCCCAGGATTGAATATTCAGCCTTTATTCAGCTGAGCGCTGTCAGTGGTTTAAAATCCGCTGACCACTGCAGGCTGAATTTCAGCTCAAATGATTTTATCAAACAATAAACATATATAAATCACCAACACAACATATAATACTTCATAAAACATAATAAAACCAAATGCAATAAATTCAGAATTAAAATTAAAATACAATCCAGGATCAAATACGATCAAATTATAAAAACAAAATGATCAAAAATGAATATAACAAGTGAAAGTGGTGTGGAGGAGTGGCCTAGTGGTTAGGGTGGTGGACTTTGGACCTGCGGAACTGAGTTTGATTCCCATTTCAGGCACAGGCAGCTCCTTGTGACTCTGGGCAAGTCACTTAATCCTCCATTGCCCCATGTAAGCCACATTGAGCCTGCCATGAGTGGGAAAGCACGGGGTACAAATGTAACAAAAATAAATAAAAACATCCAATCATCTTTTGGAAAAAATGTTTAAATAAAAAGGTCCTAATATAATGATGACATTGAAACTATGTAGAGCCATTTTTTAAATTTCTGTTGGAAGAGCATTCCATTCTTGTAGTGCCTGATAAGAAAATAGCTTTATCAACCTACCCTTCAAAGCAAATTCTTAAGAGCGGAAAAAGCTAAGGAATTATTAGTATTGGAACATAATGATTGATTATGATCCAGAAAAGAACAAGATGCAGCATGGACGCAAATTGCCAAGCTGTTCAAGATTTTAAATATTAATCATAGCAGTTTAAACAAGAAATCTCAGCTCTTATAGGTGAGCAGTGTAAGGTTTATAACAGCAGCAAAACTCTTATCGGTTTTTCAACCTCTTAATATGAGTTTAGCTGCAGTGTTCTGCAACAGCTGCAATCTAGAAAAAAGCTTCATAGGCAGCCCTAAGTAAAGAATATACAGTATTCTAATAATATTAACACCTGCACTAAAATTCTGAAATGTTCCTCGTGTAGGTATGATCTGAGTTGTCTAAGCTGTTGCAATTATTTAAAACACCTTAATCCCAATTTAATATACTTAAGGTTCCAAAGAAAAGATAGAATTCAGGATAACTCCCAAAATTGTTGCATTAGTCTCTTTCGCCCTAATTCTATATATGGCACTCAAAATTGTGTTCACTAATTTGCACATGCAATTTAATTGACCAATGAGCCAATTAGCTAATAATTATTGGCAGTAATTGGCAGCAATTTGAATTTATGTATGCATCTTTCTCGTCAGTATTCCAAAAAGATGCACATGTCAATTTTAATGTGTGGATCTAAACAGGGGGCATAGCCATGGGAGGGGCATGGGTGGCTCAGGGGCATTTCTAAAATTTGTGTGCACTGCTATAGAATATGGCAGATTCGTGACCAGGGGTGTAGCTACGTGGGGCCATGGGGGCATGGGCCCCTGTAGATTTGGCCCTGGCCCCTCCCACCGCCAACCCTCCCCGCCGTCGGGTACCTTTGCTGGTGAGGGTCCCCAACCCCCGCCAGCCGAAGTCCTCTTCTCCGGCGCGGCCATGTTGCTGATCTGCAAAGGCAGGCTTCTGTTTCTGTGAGTCTGACATCTGTGCAGGATGTCAGACTCACAGAAACAGAAGCCTGCCCTTGCAGATCAGCAACGCGGCCATGCCGGAGAAGAGGACTTCGGCTGGAGGGGGTTGGGGACCCCAGCCAGCAAAGGTACCCAAAGGCGGTGGCGGGGGAAGGTTGGCGGTGGGGGGAAGAGGAGGTCGAAAGGGTTGGCGCCGGGGAGGGTCAAAGGTGGTGGTAGCAGTGGGGGGGAGGGGTCAAAATGGCGGCGGGGGTTAAAATGGCAGGGGGTCGGCAGCACCGGGGGGGGGACTAAAATGTGCCCCTCCCTCGGGATCTAGACCCCCTTCCCGCCGAAGTCTGCCTACGCCCCTGTTTGTGACTAATTTAGGCATAAGGATTTGCACTAGGTTTCAGTTGGTGTAAATCCATGTGCCCATGGGTACTGGTGCTAACACTATTCTATAAACAGCACCCAACTTTGAGTGCCGTTTCTAGAATAATGCTTAGCGTTTATTTTTTTCCGTGCCCAAATTTGGCCACTATTTACTGAATATAGTCCTATATCTGTCTGTCTGTCTGTGTGTGTGTGTGTGTGTGTGTGTGTGTGTGTGCACGTGTGCTGGTATGCACAGATGTTAGTATTTCATTTCATATATGCCTACAATCTTTGGGCCTTAGGCAGGAATGGCTTTTTCCCTTTCACTGCATATGAAAAAACCTTAAGTGTATGGTTCTCAGGTATGGAAAGACTTCTACAGAGCGAGGGCCATGGCACACAGTGAGGAGACCAGATCAGGCAATGTTATCAGTCTGTAGCTGGGGACTTAATCTCAACACTCTGGCTCCTCTGTGCAAAAGAAGTAAATTCACCTGCTGCCCTATGATGTGAGGAGCCTGAAGATGATGTTTATTCCTTTTTAAAGGACATTTCATTGCTGACACCAACACAATATGCTTGTTCCACTCAAGTGATTTACAGGAAGACTGATTCATCAGGAGTTAGTCCTGCATGAGTCAGAGGGATCTGGGAGCTGCCAAGACAGTGTGACCTAACTTAATTACTCTGAAGAGATGGCGGGGGGGAGGGCCTCCCCCCCCCCCCCCGTGTCCCACCTCCCCCAGCACCAGTGATACAGCCAAAGTATGACTTCAGCATAAACATCTGAAGAGAGGAACTCAGGGAAGGAGACAGCAGAGCCAAGAGACACCTAAGGTATGAGCTCAGCATGAGTGGCTAAGGAGAGGCAGCCACTCCCTAAGGCACACAAATTATGAATACACATGCAGAACTGAAATGAGACCTCAAGAAGAGCGGACAGCAGCCAAATTATGATTCCTGAATGGTTAACTGAAGAGAAACTTCAGGGAAGAGGAATCAGCTCCCTGAGACGCCCAAAATATTAATGTGCTGTGAATAGAGGAAGGGTGACTTCAGGGGAGAGCACCGATGCAACCTGAGAGGCACTGGCATTGAATATCTGAGTTTATGCAGCCGGTCATCTCTTACGCAGTTAAGTGCAATACTCAGCACTTAACCGCATAAGTGACATCACATAAAGATAGGGCTCTGGCCGCTTAACCTAGGTGGTCAAGTTATGAATATTGGCATTTAACAGCATAAGTGCCGACTGTCCCCAGACCACCCACAAAATAGCCAGCTTTGAGTTTAGCAGTCTGGGGGGATATTCAGCAGTGCTAACCAGCAAAGGGCCATTGAATATCTGCAGATAGTCCCGAACAAACAATTTAACCAGCCAGGAGCTGTTTCTGGCCAATTAAATCACTCGGAATATCAACCCCGACATTGCCATAACAACATCTCACCCTTGAATAATTGCTGCTTGGTTGCTGCTATTTCCCCTGAAACACACTGATAAGGAGCACACATGGATGATGTTTCAAGCCCCAAGCAGGTTCTATGCCCAGTCTGCCTTGATGAAGCCATTGAGGATGCAGTGCAGCAATCTCCCGCCAACCTGTCCTAACTCCTTACGGGAAATGGGTGGGCTGGGATGAATGGACACAAATCACTGACTGCGTTAACTGCTGTTGTTGGCATCAGGTGCATGTTCTTAGCGTCAGCAGTTAATGCTCTTCAAGGTCAGCCAACTCATAGTTTGCATTCATGCAGAATTCTTCATCATTCTGGCTAAACAATAAGCTGCCTTCATTGCTTTTAGCTTCATTTCCATTTAGCTGACTTACATCCCATTTCTTTTCAGAGCACCAGAGTCATTATAGGAAATGATGAAAGAAATCTATCCATGGCAGTCCTATTCTGAACCCTCTGCTGAGCTCTAATGATCCCCTGCTAGCCAGGACTGCCAGTAGAAGCTTTCATGTATGTTATCATTTCCCTCCATGGCTCAGATTTTCTCATTGCTCATTGCTTCTCTGCTGATGACTTTCAGTCACACTTGATGATAATTAGAGCCTATGGTTTTATTTTTCCATGTTTTCACAGGTCAAGACAGATGGAACTGAAATTTCAGTTTAATTGCTATTTCTTTTTCTTGCAAACTAAGCTGAATAAAATATAAATGTGTTGACATTAACTGTGCAGAGTATGCACATCAATGTATTCAAAAGCAGCAAGCAGAAACATATTTTCAGTAAAGTTCTTATGCTGAGAAGCAGATTTATTTGTTTCTGGGTACAAACATCTATCCTGAAACAGACAAAATAAAGAAATAAATCTGGAGCAATGTGCATCTTAAATCAAGTTATTTTAAGTAAAATAAATGGTAGAGACAAATAAATCACTGTGATGAAATCCATAAGTGCTCTGAGCCTGCAAATTCTAATGATAATTAAGAACAGCTATGAAAAGAGAGCTCTGAGGCAATCAGAAGAGTGGCCTCCATGGACCTCAGAGCTCCTTCAACAGCTAAGTAACAGCAAGTAAACAACATTGCTTTGAGTGAATAATGCAGCATCAAGCTGCTTGAACCATGGGGCACATGGAACAGGCAGGTGCATGCTGGTAGTAGACCTTACAAAGGATGGGGTGCTGCTGGCATGTCTAGATGATATACTAGTATAACCTGATGTGAGGTCTCATTTTCTGATCATATCCTGATCATACATCTGTGACCAGATGTGCAGCAGAATATGCAGATTTGTAGAAACTTGCAATGTGAATGTTTGTACTAAGACCCCTGCAACTGAGGCTACCTTTTTATGTCCCTACTGGATTTGAACCAGTGCTTATAGGTAAAAGGCTTTCTAATGCTGTAATTCATCTAAATCATCCAGTGTCCAGTTTGTACAGGTTGAGAGATGGGATAATAACTAGGGTGTTTCTATGTTTTCAGCACTGGACAGCTCCCAGTGTAGCAACATGGAACAAGCCCTGGGTTTCTAATTCAAAGAAAATTTATTGGCATGACCATACGTATGTGTTGTACAAATGTGAAAGGGAAAGAACTACACAGCGCAGAAAAGACATACTTTCTTGATTCTGGTGTCAGTTTCTTGATTCTAGCTCTTTCTCAAAAACAATTCTGAGATTCTAGTCTCTCTCTCTCTAATTAGAAGGATGCTTGGGTGCACAGGGACAAGAATGGCCAGCAGAAAGGAGGAGGTGATAGTGCCTCTGTATAAGACGCTGGCGAGACCTCGTTTAGAATACTGTGTACAGTTCTGAAGCCTGCACCTTCAAAAAATATATAAACAGGATGGAGTCAGTCCAGAGGACGGCTACTAAAATGGCGTGTAGTCTTCATCATAAAATGTGTGGAGACAGACTTAAAGATCTCAATATGTATATTTTGGAAGAAAGACAGGAGGGGAGATTTTTGAGAGTTATTTAAATCCCTTCATGGCATGAATGCACAGGAGGTGAGGCTCTTTCAATTGAAAGGAAGCTCTGGAATTAGAGGGCAAAGATGAAAGGGGATAGGCTCAGGAGTTAGCTGAGGAAATACTTTTTCATGGGAAGGGGGGTGAATTAACGGGATGGCCTCCAGCTAGAGATGGTGGAGACAAAAACTGTATCTGACCTCAAGATAGCTTGGCACAATTACATAGCATCTCTAAGGAAAAGGAAGGGATAGGGGATAGTAGATGGCATAGATGGGCAGAATAGATAGGCCATATGATCCTTATCTGCCTTAATTTTGCTCTGTTCTCTCTTTGTCTCTCGCTCTCTCTATAACCTTTCCTCTGTTGTTTCTAAAATAGAGATGTGACACTTGAATTTTGTGTCATCTGAGCCACTTCTCGTTACTTCTTTTCTCTTATAAATTTTTTTTAAAAGGGTAGCTATTTCAATCTGGTGCAACAAAATTGACAAAAACACCTTATAGATTAACCAATTTATTGAGGCATGAGCTTTTGAGGATCAGAGTCAACTTCATCTTTTTTCTCTGCATCTTTTATTTCATTTTCATTTTTATCTCTCTGCCTCTCCCTAACTCTCATTTTTTCTACAAGATTGTAACATTTTTATTGGCAGAACAATTTAGAGTTGGTATTCAGCTTGTGGTGTTCGCTCAGCATTATGCTTACTACCACTGGCTTTATGCCCAGAAATTCAAGGCTGGGCCCTGTATTCAAATACACTAATATATTTAGTTGCCATTTTTAAACGTTTAAGGGGGTAAATGTTAAAAGATGTGTTAAAGCACTATAATGCAAATTGCAGTGCTATAATGCACCATTAATTAAGTCACCACAGGATAAATAGTAATGAGATGCAAAACATGAAAATGCACGCAGAACACCTCATTACTATGTAAATTCTATAACGTGGCTAGTAGGAAACACCATAAGCCATGTTATAGCTGGAAAAATAACCCCAGCAAAAACTACTACTACTACTACTTAACATTTCTAAAGCGCTATGAGGGTTACACAGCGCTGTACAATTTTAACACAGAAGGACAAAAAGATGGGGTTATTTTAACATTGTGGGAGCATCAGGCTGCAAAGCTGTGGCCCATTGCTTCCAGGCTGTATCTTAAAGGGGCTTGTGATTTGCAAGAACAACTACTCCCTCCCCCGCCCCCCACATGACAGTGCCAAAGCCAACCTCCTTATCACAACCCCCCCCCCCCTAAGGTACTCCCCTTAATTCAGTGATTCCCAAGCCTGTCCTAGGGGAAACCCAGCCAGTAAGGTTTTCAGGATATCCATGATGAATATCCATGAGATTGATTTGCATACTATGCTCTTTGGTTTGCAAATCTATCTCATACATATTTATTATGGATATCCTGAAAATCTGACTGGCTGGGGTTCCCCCTGGACAGGTTTGGAAACCTCTGAACTAATCACAACCCCCACCTACCAAGGCCAACCTTCAAAGTTCACTGGTCTCTAGTGGAGTTGGGCAAGAGTGTTCCCCAGTTGTTCCTGCACTTGCTGGTGCGGGGTTCAAAATGGTGTCAGCAACCCCTAGTGGTAGTTTTGTGGTACTACTGCTAGGGGGTCAGGTTTCCATGTATGCACTTCTTTGACTTACCAATGCAAAAATCTGCATTTTCAGCCATTGAATTGGAGCATGTGAGTAGACCTCTCCTGTATATTTGGGCCCTAAGAAGGCATCTAGTTTAGTAGTAGTAGTAGTTTACCTGTGCCTTAATCCTGCTTGTAGACAATGCTTATTTAACTCTTTCAGTCCCTTTGTGTATAGCTTATAGTGCAGGCAAGGCACCATTTTGGTGACCCTCCTTTAAACTGCCTTCATCTTGTCAATGTCCTTTTAGAAATATGTTTTTCAGAACTGCACTCAAATTCAAGGTGGGATCTCAGTAGGAATGGTTACAGATGCATTATTACTTTCCTTTCCTGCAAGTATTTGTCTTGATTTCAGCAATAAACAGCCTTCTGTACCTGTCCTGCTTTCTTGGAAAAGTGTTTGTTAATGCAAAATATCATTGTAATTTGCCTCTCTCTTTTTTTCCTCTGGCCATGATCACTAATAAAGACTGTTTGGTTATTTTTTCCAATCCAATGGAATGTTGGAAATATAAGGGGTCAAAAATGTCTGTCCATCGATCTATCCAGGGGCCTAATAACTCTCTGAAAACTTAGCAGACAAACAGTGAAATGACACATTCAGGTCAATATTCAGCCAGTGGTGATTTTTTTTAAGCACTGATCACCACCAGCTAAATTAGAGCTAGTATTCAATGCCAAGACTTGTCCAGGCATTGGTATTGAAGATCCAGGTCTTCAGCGAAACTGGTTGTTATGCAGACTCTGGCTGATGTTCCTGCTTACCTAACCAGGCAAAGATAGGTCTGCATTTTATGTGGTCCTATCTGCCCAGTTAGGTATGCAAACGAGCAGTGAATATTGCTGATGCCTGCGTAATTGCCAAGTCCATCTCAGCTCCACTCCTGAACCACCCTGGCTCTGCTTAGATTGGGCTGGGATGGTGAGAATCAATATTCTGCAGCACTGCCCAGTTCAGTGCCGCTGAATATTTTCAGCCAGCCAGTTCAGTAGGATGTAAGAGGCCAGGAGCCACAGACACATAAACACACATGCACACGCAGCCATACACATAGAGACATACCCAAGGCATAATGTTTAATGTTTATTAATTTGATCAATTATTTTCCTTATGGGACAGTAAAGCAGGGTGCAATGTGTCAGTGGACTTCATCATAAAGTGTATGGGGACCAACTTACAGATCTCAGTATGTATAGTTTAGAAGAAAGGAGGGAAATATGATAGAGACATTTAAATACCTAGGTGGCATAAATGCACAGGAGGTGAGTCTCTTTCAATTGAATGGAAGCTCTAGAATGAGGGGGCATAGGATGAAGGTGAAAGGGGATAGATTCAGAAGTAACCTGAGGAAATACTTCTTTATGGAAAGGGTGGTGAATTTGTGGAACAGCCTCCCAGTGGAAGTGGTGGAGATGAAAAATGTTTCTGAATTCAAGAGAACTTGGGACAAGTGCATAGGATCTCTAAGGGTGTGATAGGGAGAATAGATGACATGGATGAGCAGACTTGATAGGCCATCCTGCTTATTTTCGAAAGAGAAAAACACCTATAGCGCGACCTAAATCGGGAGATAGACATTTATCTCGCAAAGGCGCCCAAATCGGTAAAATCGAAAGCCGATTTTGGGCATTTCCAACTGCACTCCGTCGCGGAAACGAATAAAGTTGACGGGGGCGTGTCGGAGGTGTGGTGGAGGCGGAACTGGGGCGTGGTTATCAGCCGAGGAGAGATGGGCGTCTTTAGCTGATAATCGAAAAAAAAAGGCATTTTTACCACGATTTTGGGTCACTTTTTTTGGACCCTTATTTTTCATGAACAAATCCCAAAAAAGTGCCCCAACTGCCCAGATGACCACTGGAGGGAATCGGGGATGACCTCCCCGGACTCCCCTAGTGGTCACTAACCCGCTCCCACCAAAATAAACCCCACTTTAAAAACTTTTTTCCCAGCCTGTATGCCAGCCTCAAATGCCGTACCATGACAGCAGAATGTGTTCGATCCTGTCACAGCCTTTTCCTGGGTCAGATGTGGCTGTCGGGTGCAGTACAGGGTCACATCAGTATTGCATTGTGGTGGGTGTAGGGTATTGGGCTCCGTGATTTCATTAGCTTGTGTTACAGTCTCACGATGTTGGTAGTTGGTAGGCTCTTCTCCCATGGTGCCTTTCCCCCTGCCTACTGGGTCACAGTGTGCCCTGTTGTATTTCCTGTTGTAGTCCATGCGGTAGTGGCCATTTTTGTAAGCAAGTTTTAGTTCCCTTTCCTGTGTTAGCCACGTTACAGAACTTAGTTCTTACCTTGAATGTGGCTGAAAGAGGGTATTGTTCAGCATTCTGCCAGCTCTGACCTACTGCTCATCTCAGTACCAGGGAGACTCGTTGCCAGTGGGGCACAACCTCTGATCTGCAGTTAACTGTGAGTAAACGTGGTTATTCCAATAAAGGACGTTTTCGGAGAGATTAGTCTTAAGGTGTCAACTGGTGTGCCAATGTTATACAGCAGCAACAAGTCCTAGAGGCCTGCGTGTATGCAGGTCCCTGGAGCACTTTTAGTGGGTACCGCAGTGCACTTCAGCCAGGTGGCCCCAGGCCCATCCCCCCACCTGTAACACTTGTGCTGGTAAATGGGAGGTCTCCAAAACCCACTGTACCCACATGTAGGTGCCCCCTTCACCCCTAAGAGCCATGGTAGTGTTGTACATTTGTGGGTAGTGGGTTTTGGGGGAGGGGGTTGGGAGCTCAGCACCCATGGTAAGGGAGCTATGCACGTGGGAGCTTTTTCTGAAGTCCACCGCACTGACCTAGGGTGCCAAGTTGGTGTCCTGGCATATCAGGGGGGCCAGTGTACTACCAATCCTGGCCCCTCCCACGACCAAATGGCTCAGATTAGGACGTTTTTGAGCTGGGCATTTTTAGTTTCCATTATTGCTAAAAAAAACAAATGCCCAGCTCAAAAACGTCCATTTTTTTGGAAAATACGGTTTGCTCCGCCCCTTCACGGACCCGTTCTCGGAGATAAACGCCCATGGAGATAGGCATTTCCGTTCGATTATGCCCCTCCATATGGTCTTTATCTGCCTACATGTTTCTGTTTCTATATAATTTGAGAAGGAGTAGAAAGTCTGTATGGTTTCCCACCATGCCCCAATGTTGTCACACCCCTATCCCTGATGAGCTCTTAGTGATTCAGATGTGTATTTTATTTTCTTTGATGTAAATTCCACTGTGAAGTCTAGCGAATGAACCTTATAGTTTTCCTAATGGTTGATCACCTAATGAGTGAACTTTTGAATTTGCTACTGGTTGCTTTGTGTTTTGTGTCCTGGTGATGGAGAAGCACAGCAATACCTATGGCCATGCTTTATATAAACACCATAAAAAAAAAAAAGAAATAATGCTTTCTATCATCTTTACAAGAAAACTATTGGAGATGTCTTAAAGAATATTGCTTTATATGATTCCTGTAATTACTCCCCATAAGAAGCTATGACTTTATAAACAGGGAGACTAGCACCCTGTGGTTAAACTGTAAAATTCATCCTTTGAAATCTGTTAACAGTGCCATTTAATGGCTTCATATATTATATCATATGGGTTAATTTTATTATTTCTTCCAAACCAATGGAATATTTACGAAATGATCTATTCAAACTACTTCTTCTTTCTCTTTCTGCTATAGACAGAGACCACATAGGAGACCAATAGACAGACACACAGATATACCACCTTCTCAAAGGCAATGCAGATACACATAAACATACACACACACACACACACACACACACACACACACACACACAGATATGTACAGACACACACACAGATTTACACAGACACACACACATGCAGAAGGGTTAGCAAGAATGTCATGATCCATACTTTATATGCTTTCCTACATGTCTTTAGTTGTTGCCTGCTTATGCATGATGTTTAGCATGTATGAAGATGTCCTTTATCTGATGCATCTGTCCTGCTTTCAGCACTGGACATTACCCCTTGTGATCACATACAGATAGATTTTCCACCAGGGTGGTCAGCATTTTTCATAAATACCAGCTGCCATAGTTAAAGTAAATCTGGATATTCAGCACTGGTATCTGGATGGTGGCCAGCATTGAATATCTGGCTAGGGTGGTCAGTGCTAGTGCTAACCCCTCCCCCAATTCAGGTTACAGAATAATGGCAGTTATGATATAACTTAATTGTTAAATTAGGCTCTAACTACCAATGCCTGGCTATAATTGAAGTTAATTAATTCCATGTGTAATTGCCCTTAGTCATAAGTCTATAACCTTAGCACGTAATTCTTTTAGCGTACAACTGTTGGTGGGATGTACATTAGAGGGGTATGGGCAGGGGGGGCATGCCTAGCCCATATGCACTAAGGTTAGGTGGTAAAATATGGACTTATGCTAGTATTCTATAATGACAATTATGTGCCCAATTGCCAATATAATGTTTGACCTTAGTGCCCTGGATTGTAGTGCCTAACTTTAGGTGACCTTTATAGAATTACCCCTATCCAAATAGTGGTGACATTCAGCACTGGGGTGAACTGCAGTGATTTTCAGCAGCACTATCTGGATGAAGCTGCATAAATGTGACGATCGGCCCCCATTGGTGGCAGGTGCTACTACCCAGATAAATACTTTTGAAAACTGGGCTCATAGATTTCTGTATCTAACCTGATTTCAGCACTGGACAGCTCCTGATGTCTAGAAATGGATGGTAATAAATCAAACCCCTGAAAGAGAAGGGGCATTGAAAGGCCTGAAAAAGGACAGGTTTTATTTATCTGTACAGGAAGTAGTAGAATATAAGCATGCCCTCAGAGACAAACATAGCGATTACCACCCCCAGCAAAGAGAAGGCTTCTTTTATACTGTGACCTAGGGAAATGATAAATAAATGTATGAATATTGATTAAATTAATTAAGATATATTAACTACCCTTATGAGGAGATTCACCTAAGACAGTATACAACAAAGATAGCTTCATACAAATCTATAAGAGGATGCTAGATGAACTCCTAAAGTAGGGGTTCTCAACCTAGTCCTCGGGACAAACCAAACCAGTCAGGTTCTCATGATATCCAGAATGAATATGCATGAGATAAATTTGAATACAATGGAGGCAGTGCATGCAAATGTATCTCATGCATGTTGATTGTAGATATCATGAAAACCAGACTGGTCTGGTGTGTCCCACGGACTGGGTTGACGACCCCTGTCCTTGAGGATGAAAATATCATTGGTTATGATGATCTGCTTATATCTTTAGATAAAATGTTATTTGTGTGAAAGCTAATCTGGTTTGACTTGGTGTTCCCTTTTTGCTTTCCCGTGAATCATCCCCAGGGTGGTGCCAGGGAAGCAGGGCAATGCTAGTAAACTTTTTGTCTCTTTGTAATATTGCGTGCTTTGTTACTGCACAATAACATAGTCAGTGATAGTCAACCAGCCTACTCATTTATTCCTGTTTATCCTGAAGAAGGATTATCTGAGAAAATATTTAAAAGTTTCTGTGCCTAGATAAATGCTTTGCTCTCAGGGTACTTGTAATTTGGATCTCTACCCAGTGAGGGAATTTAAGTCAGTGAGGAGACAGGCCCAGTGTTTTTCAGGTGCAATTCCTTTATTACAGAGTAATCCTCCTGTGGATTTGAAAAATGTATCTGATTATGTATACTTTAGGAAGCAGTTGAAGACTTGGCTATTTGTTATGTGCTGTTGTGTTTTGGGGGTGGGGGGTTTTAAAATCCATGTTATTGTTATGACTGTCCTTATGCAACACTGTTCAATCTGCTTGACTGAAAGTGATGGGCTATAAATCCATGTATTAAATTAAATTATTAAATTTAAAGGTTCCACCTGTCAGCCACAAAGCACTTGTAAGAGATCTCTCCTTATCCAGAATATTTTCTGTTATATTCTTCATTTATTTTCTGCCATCTTGGTTTGAATAGAGCATCTTTCCATTTAGTTCCCATCCAGCATATCTCTCTTTCCAAATCCAGACATAAAGCATTGCCATAATTTACAGAGCTTCCAGTAATAACGTGGCTACTGCCTGAACACCCAGCCTCCCAGGTCCCTCTGTAGCCTGCCATTCAGACCTATGTGATCATCTATGTTTCCGTTAAGACTGCTAGCTACTACTATAATTGCGGTCAGCTGATAGTTCTATCATTGCACAACAGCCTGTCAAACACACCTGACCATGAGGTTGCTTGTGTTTATGCTAGAATTTCCAGCATTTCATATTACCCATTTTGCCATCAATTTGGATATTCATCAATACTAGTTATTGAATTATTTGAGTAGGGTGCTCTGCAGTAAATACATGTGACTAGGCTGTGCTTCTGCTACTTCTTCACTTTTTTTTTTTTTTTTGCAACATTCAGTCCTCTGGACTTATCTCATGCCTTTTTGAGGTCCATTACTCTTTCAGTCTCCAGCATCTGCTCTGGATGAGCATTCCATTCATCTACCCCCTTTAAAATATTTTTTTTGGCAATGTTCCTATCACCTGGGAGTCTCTTATGAGGGGCGATATTTGTGCTATGCAGAATAAATTGAATCTCTGGGAAGGAGAATTCCCTCATGAAAGGTAGTGCCTCTTTCCCTGTATTCATTATATAGTCCACTTGTACTTGTTCTTTTCACTAGTGGGTGGTCTTGGTCTAGAACTCACAGGGGGTCTTAACTTGTAGGTCTGACAGTCAGCTTAAGCCAAGGAACTAACTTGCAGTGTCTAAACAGGAAGTCATAAGCAAGTATACAGCAAAGACAATGATAAGTTAATAGGCTGACTGTGCTGGCAGAATTAGCTCTCTATCTTTCAAATGCCAAAAAGACTTAGGAAGATGGCTGGTTGCTATTGGAAACTAGAAGAGAGCTAATCTATGCAAGACAAGTTGTTTTTCTGCCTATGTACCTTGAAATTATATATATATTTTTAAAGAATTGAACATTTGTTTAAATTCTCATCTCTTTTTGTCTTTTTCTCTTTCTTTTATAGCCTTTAGGGAGTGGACCACAAAGTCCGGTCCACCAGGATGTGGGAACTAACCGACGTCTCCGCCGAGACCTTTCCATGCCTTTGCCCTATGAGGCTGAGATGATGGGCTACCCTCCCAATAAATCCTACCTTCCAGAGGTCAGCGATGCCCTGTTGGCACGATTGGCTGGTATGCAGAAGGATGAAAGGCTGGCCCAGGCTCTGGAGAGGATGGGCACAGCAGGAAGAACAGAGCAGGGTCTGGACCGGCTTGCACTAAGTGGGCGGGATCAGGATGAGCGGCTGGGTTTGGCCCTGCAGCAGGCCATGGAAGATGGACGACAGGGAGACAAGGATGCCATATACCTAGCCAATCTGTTGCATCTCTGGAATGAGATGAGTCAGGCAAAGGGGTACCCTAATCAGCTTCCTGGGTCTGCCAGGGCTACCAAGATGGAGAATGAATTTCAGGGCCTTTATCCTGACTATGATGAAACTGGGCTAATGTCAAACATGGTGATGACTCCTAGCTCAAGAAACCAACTGAATGCACAGCTGGCCCAGGAGCTCCTTAACCGTTACAGGCAAGATGAAGCATCTCCCTCACGCACAGATCTGGAAGAACCCAATGAGGAGGATGGGCAGATGGATGAAGAAGTTTTAAGGTACCCAGGTTCATAGCAGTCAGATGGGAGTTGATTTCCTGAGCCCAAACTTGCTTCTTCAAAGCCATTCTCCATCACTATGCTCTCTCACTGCAGTTGAGTGCTGGTTGATGTCATCTGTCAAAACCCACAGACCTTAAAGGCAAATAATGAATGAAAGGCCCACTCACTCTCTGCCCATTTCCATTTTCTGATCCTGCAACACCACAAACCCCTATTTTAAATCAGTAATTTTAAATAGCACAATGAAGAAAACTGCAGACAAAAATTAATGTAACCTTCAAAGTATTCATTTATTTGTAGCTAGTGTCCCATAAAGTTCTGTTTTCTTGATGGATCTAATTCCAGTACTCTGTACTTCTCATATCCCAGCAAAATTTTCAAACCCTAAGTCATTTCCCATTTTAGTTTTACTTCTCCTGTCACTGAGGGGGTCTTTTACAAAGCTGTGCTAGTGTTTTTAGCTCACGGTAAAAATCAGCTGGCGGTCAACGCTGAGATACCCATTATATTCCTATGGGCATCTCAGCATTTACCAGCAGCTAGTTTTTACGAGCTAAAAACACTAGTGCAGCTTTGTAAAAGGCCCCCTGAGCATCTTCTGCTCTGTCCCGGGCCTTCTTCCATTCACCTATCTTTTATTGCCTTCAGGAGGCTAGTGTATGGGGGTAATTCTCTATAGATCACCGAAGCACAAATTCTATAATGGCACTTGTGCATGCACTTTACACACCTAATTTTATGCACAATGACCTATAATGGCTGGCGTAAATGCTCACACCTAACAGTTAGACATGTAAATGCTGGCATTCTATAACCCACGCACATAACTGCCTGGCATGTACCCTGACCCACCCACGCCCCTCCCAGGTCCACACCCGCTTTGAAGTTGTGCGCTCTGGAATTTGAGTGTGCAACTAATAAACTCATAAAATACTAGCTAAGGGCAATTACATGCAACAGTGTCAATTAGCATCAATTAACACCAATAGTAGCCAATAATTGGTTAAGGCCAATCAGCAGCTAATTAATTCACAGAAATTTGCATGCCAGTTGGAAATTTGGGCGTGCAACTTTCTAGAATTAGAGGCTATCCCTCCCCCCCCCCCCCCCCCCCCGATATTCAAGCTATTTAACTGGCTGGACATGGCCGCTGACTGAATATCAGCACTTACTGGTCACTTGCTGATTCTGGCCCCGGGATGATCCCATCGTAGCTGGTTTCATGTTGGGCGTTAACCAGACATTTTCAGTGTCACTATTTGGTAAAATGCCACTGAATATGCCCAGTTAGCCCCAGAAAGGCAATTTAAAATGCCAGGAGTCTCTCCTGGCCATTTAAATCATTTTAAATATAGGACCCTATGTTACTATATCTTTCACAGTGCTGTGTCTTCCATGATCATACTGTATAGAAAAACAATAAACAGAGAAATATTGCTTTCTATCACGTTTACAGGAAGATCACTGGAGATGTTTTAAAGAATATTACTTTCTGTAAGTCCTAAGTCCTATAATTATTCCCCATAAGAGGTTATGATTTCATATACACCATCTATTTTAAAAAGAAGTCTTTTAAAATATATTTTTATTGTGGCACTATGTGAATGGGAATTAGGTTTCTAATATTACAGCTTGTGTGAAAGGCCTGCATTTACCCAGCTTTGCATGTAACCAGAATGCACCTTCTTTCTTCCTCTGCAGGTATTTGGTGGGTCGAATCCTGGCAGGCATCATTGGAAAATCCCAGCACCTCCCAAGGCGAGATCTCGGCCCGCTGGAGTTCCAGGGACCTGCCAAGCGTCTGCGTCGCTCCTTGGATGAAGAGCACCTGCCTCAGACTAACCTGCTGAGGGTCAAAAGACTGGGAGATGAAGATGAGGAGCCTTCTGCTGTCTTGGGAGATGCCACCTACCGGCTCCAGCGTGCAAAAAGGCCAGAGGAGCACATGGATGAGCCGACCAAGGCACTCCGCATCAAACGCTACGCTAGCTATAGCGACCCTGAATTCTCTGAGCAATTCCTCAAGTACCTGCCAGAATAAAGAGGGCGAAAATGGGCAGGAATTGACAACAGGAAGAGTGTAACCAAAAAAAAAAAAAAAGATAAGAAAAAATATATAATATAAATATATATATGTAAACGTACAGAATAGTCTCTTCTTAATGAATGTATCTCATTCTGTATAACATCATGCAGATGACTGATGCAGTTCAAGGGGCAGGAGATGGTTTCTTGATTATTTTTGCTTCATTTTTCTTTTTTAAAGCATTCTTTAACTGTACACGTATGTGCATGTGTGTTTGCGTTCCAGTACAGGCATTGGAAAAGCCGGTTTGGATTTGGGTGGAGAGAGAGACCCCAAAAACTGTTTCTGGAGATGGGATATCATCAGAATGGCTTCCAGTTCCCAAAACATTTACATATAGGTGCCCATTAGTACACAACTTCCTTCTCCTGAGATCTTCTCAGCTCAGTGGTTAAAAATCCTTTTTATACAGACTCAGCTTCTGTAAAAAAAAAAAATGTGTTAAGAAGCTCAGACACTTTTACTTAGCAGTAGCCGAAGCTGTAACAAAATGGTCTTTACTGGAAAACTGAGACAAATGTAAACTGGGAGTCATGGAGCAGAGCGAAATACCACCATCCCCCAAAGAGATCACTGTTACACATGGACCAGCACAGAACACATTCTGAGTGTCCTCAACCATTGCCACTCTGCAGTGAGTCAGACAGACAATGGGTAACCAGTTAACCGAAATAACTGTGAGCCATAAGTCATAGAGCAGAGACACACATAGGCATCACCCAAAGGAAGGCATATTATCACATTAAGGAAAGTCTAATAGGCAATTCCACAAATCACCAGAAACAGATCTAACTACATTCTCTGGTTTTCCTCTTTGCTAGTTCTCTTTTATTTATTTATTTTTGCCAAACTGCAGAGTCAAAATTGTATTATTTATTTTTTTTGAAGTACAAACTGGTGCCAATAAAGCCTATCATGTATTTTAGTGTAGCACAACTCAGGAGTCTGATGTTTTCGACAGTTTGTGACATTACCAGAGGGTGAATATACAAGAACATTTCCTCCCTTACCTGGAAAAACATGGTTCTGGGACACTAGGCTGCTTGCAGGATTTCTCTGTCAGTTTATGTTTCAACGTTTTTTTATTAACACATTAGAACTTGAACATTTGCAGAATACAGAACTTCTCTGTCAGTTTTACAGAAACTTTAACTATAGAGGCAGGGATATAATTCACAACAATAACTTTACTGGAGAGAAGTGGGTTTAGCAAGGCTAAACAGGAATAGTAAGGCATTTATACAAGGGAAATAACCAGTACATAAATATAATGATAAATAGAACCTCCTTTTAAATAGCAAATGTTATTGTAAGACCGGGGATTTCAGTCAGTATGTTTTCAGACTGCTATACCTGAAAAAGTATGTGTTACTCATAAGTTTAATTCAATAACACCATGAAATAGGAGGATGTTGGGGCCCAGTTGGAGCTCGTACTGCTTTCAGGTAGGATTCCAAACTACAGGTATAATATTATTACAGTTGGGTTAGTATGGCCCTTCTGTTTAAATTTAGGAGAGAATACCTTTTTTTTCTTTTCTTCTGCAGTAGTACACTTTTGTCTTCTTCAAAGACGTTTATAACAGTTTTTCCTATCTTCCACTGTCTATGAGAGGTACAGTAGATAAATTATCCATAGCTAAGTGTTTTCATTTTGGGTTTTGGAAGAAAAAATAGGACTTACCTGTTAATTTTCTTTCCATTAGTCCTTTCCACTATTCCAGAACCTGTGGGATAGTTGTGTCCATCAACCAGCAGGTGGAGATAGAGAACTGAAAACTGAGCTTAGACATATCTCTCTTGGCATCCAGTCCAGCTCCTCAGTATTTACATAGACAAGCAGTAAGGAAAAACTCAGAATAAACATAACAACCTTAAACAACTCACTAATCTAACACTAACCAGATGAGCAATCATGTATGGACCTCTCTCATCTCTGGACAACTTATACAGAACATGAAATATACAAGAATCACCATGCAAGGTGACAGTCGTTATTTGACCCACTAAAATCCTTTCTGAAGACTTGCCTGAAGAAATGCTAGGCTGTGCGCAATCTGAGCAGAAAAGGAAGAAAATCTACACTCAGAATACCGGGCCTCAAATGTCCTCCACATCGTTGCATACTCCGTGGATGTATTTATGAGCCTGAAGTAAGGCAGCAATGACTGAATCAGAATAACCTTTTCATCTCAACTGAGTCCTTTCAATGGCTAAGCCATAAGACCAAAGGTACACAGATCCTCCATGAGCACCAGATCTTGCATCAGTAGGCAGTGTACCTGAGGAAGATGGAGGGGACCCCCATTCAGTAGTTGAATCAGGTCTGTGTACCACAACCTCCACAGCCAATCCGGGCCTACAAGAATTATTCAACCCCAATGCAATGTGATCCTTTTCAACATGCGGCCTACCATGGGTCAAGGAGGGAAGACATACAGTAGATGTGATTCTGGCCAGGACTGCAGTAGGGTATTGATCCCCATCAAGCCGCAGTTCTACCCTTTACAAACCCCACCTGATGTGTGGCTACACATTTTGTGATCTATTGGCAATTAACTTAGCCAGTATTTTAATGTCCACACTGAGGAGAGAGATTGGACGGTATGAGCTACTAAGCCAAGAGTCTCTCAAGAGTTTCAAAATTGGTAAAATAGTTGCCTCCCTCATAGTGCTAGGGAAAAGGCCCATGGTCAGGGACTCATCATAAACTGCTCCCAACACCAGGGCCACCTGCTCATCTAAAATGTTATAAGACTCCAGAGATAATCCATCAGGCCACAGAGTCTTATGACCTGACAGTACCCACATAGCCTAGGCACATTAAATGAGTCTAATTCTGCCGGTCACAAGGTGGGAAGTGGCAAATCTGCAATAAAAAGCCCTCCATAACATCTAGGTCAGTATCCCTACCAGCATATACAGTAATTCTTGAGTAACTTCACTATAGAATGATTTTCTTTAATGGTAGCCCCCACTGGGTCGTGCAGAAGTGGGATAAAATGTGGCCCTGCCTCAGCACAAACCAGTGTGGCCAAACAAGTGCCCATCCGATTCCCATATCGGAATAAATGATGGCAACTGAATTGTAATGTAATGAATCTTCTCTGATGAATGAGGCTATTTAATGCATTTTGTAATCTACTATAATAAAACGCACCTCCAGCATTCTGAAGCTGACTCCGTGGCTTCAGTTAAGGGTTCATAACAAGGGTTCGTAACATCGTAAGTCTGTCACATCTCTCTCTGCCCCTCCCTCACGTCAAAACGTGATGACGAGGGCGGCAGACCTATCAGAGGGAACTGCGTCAAAACGTCATGACGCGAGGGCGGGGCACAGACAGATGTGACAAACTTACGAATGATACGAACCCTTCAATGAAGCCACGGTGTCAGTTTCACAATGTTGCAGGTGCGTTTTATTACACTACATAGCTCATAAGTCACAATGTCTAAACTTCCTGGCTATGTTTCTCCCTAATTTTGCAGTTAAACATCGCAGGGTGGCTGCAGGGGGGGGGGGGGGGGACAGAGGACAATTGCTGGGTGGCTGGAGGGGGGACAGGGGTCAGAGGAGAATCCCCTTTGGAATGGAGGAACAAGGTCACAAAGGAGGGCCCCATTCTGTCTGTCCTCCTCCTTACCCCAGTGATCCCCCATCCCAAACCTCCACCAGTGCTCAATCCCCAGCTGTCTTTCACCCACCAGTGCTTGATGAGTGTAAGGAGGAAGACTCTGGAGAACATGTTTATGTATGTGTGTGGGTTTGGTAAAATAACAGTTCACACTAGCTCCCACCCCCTTCTCTCCCACTGCACAGTTCCATTTCCTTTTTGTCTATAAATTAAACCCTGCTGAGTAACATAAACTCTCCTATTATTCTCCAAACAAGAAAAATCCCTTGTTGTTGGCCTATCCATCAGTAACACTCTATCATAATAAATTGTCAAATATATAATTGCCTAAGCTGAAAAGTCTTATGATAATTAATAGCAACTTCTCCCCCCCAAAACCAATTTTTCTGAGGGTGAACAACTTCCCTTTCAGCATGATTGAGGTAAAGTTGAAGTGTCTTCTTCTCTCGCCACCATGTTCTGTAACACACAGGATTAACAGCTGATGATCAATAATCACATTAAAGATTGTGAAGGAAGCTACCAGTCCTCCTTAAGCTCACTCAATTCCAGGGTCACATTAAGAGGCCTAGGCCTGGTAAACACATCCACAAAGGCATGATTCAGCCAAAGGAAATAAAAACCCAGGCCCAGATCACATCCATGACAGATATATTTGAAAGACCAGAGGGGTAGCCATTAGATAGGAAAAGTTTTACCTTGCAAACTCTGAGCACACTAACTTTTCTGTGGTCTGGTACAAACTAGATCCATTTTTTGTCTGATACTGAACTCCATTCTACTTTCTGGTCAATATTCAACCAGCAGTGGTCAGCATGTTTTTTAAATGCTGACTAATGCCGGCTAAATTAGACCCAAATATTCAATTCTGGGCCATCTCTGGACACCAGAATTGGCAATGTGGGCATGACTGGGCATGTGCTGGAGGTGAACCTATCTGTTGATCTAAAGATGGCTAAGTAGATTAAAAAAAAAAAAAAAAAGCAACAACAAAAGTCAGGACGAGAAACAACTAGCAAGAAAAAGGAAATGAAGTTGCCTCTGTGTAAGTCTCTGGTGAGACCTCATTCAGAGTACTATGTTATGTATAATTTGGAAAACTGCTGGGGTCAGCCCAGAAGTTGGCTACTACAATGCTCAATGATTTATGTCAAAGTTCATATGGAAACAGTGTTAAAGATCTAAACACACGTATCCTAGAGAAAAAGGAGGCTAGGAGAGATACGATAGAAACATTTTCATACCTTGGAGGTATAAATACACAGGAGGTGGGCCTTTTTCAGCAGAAAGGAAGCTCTGGAATGAGAGGCATAGGATGAGGATAAAAAGAAATAGAATGAGAGTAATCTAAGGCAGGGCTGTCAAACTGCAATCCTAGAGGACCACAAACCAGTTTGGTTTTCAGGGTTTCACTAAAGAATATGTAACAGATACATAGTAGATGATGGCAGATAAAGGCCTGTATGGTCCATCCAGTATGCCCAACAAGATATACTCATAGCATAAGGTATGATGTGATACTACATATATATACCTGATCTTGATTTGTCCTTGCCATGTTCAGGGCATAGAACGTAGAAGTCTGCCCATCACTGTCCTTGTTCTCCAGCTTCTGAAGTTATCATTGAAGCCCCATTCCAGCCCATCCAAATCTGACCAGCCATGATCAGGGCACAGACCATAGAAGTCTGTCTGGCACTGACCTTTCTATTCAGCCACAATTAGGGCACACATTGTAAAAGTATGCCCAGCACTGGCTTTGCTTCACAATTACTGGTGTTGCCATCTAATTACTACTAAGCTTCTTTAGATCCATTCCTTCTAAACAGGATTCCTTTGTGTTTATCCCATGTGTACTGTAGAGGCAATGTATGCAATATCTCTCATGAATATTCATTGTGAATACTTTACAAACTTGTTTGGGGCAGTAGCTTAGCCACGGATGGGGGAGGCACTTTGGGTTCAGGCCACCTCCAAACTTGCAGCATTAAATGGCTGGCAGGGATGCCAAAGCCTCACCAGCCAAAGAAACTTGCTACCGAGCTTCTGCAGTAAAGAGCAAGCCAGTGGCATGCCTTCAGCCACTAACACCAGGATTCTTTGTGCACGCTCAGTTCTTTTGAACTGAGCATGCGTGAGGAGTCAGGCCGCCGTTCGTGCTACTGCAGCGGCACGAGGAAGGGAGCAGCTCAGCAGCAAATTTTTCAGCTGGCAGGGCTTTGGCATCCCTGCCAGAAAATGTAATATTTTTAATGCGGTGGTACTGGGGGGGGGGGGGAGAAATGTACTTCCCCCCCGCCCCTCAAAATCAGGGCTGGCTATGCCTTTGATCTAAGGAAATATTTCTTTACTGAAAGGGTGGTGAATGTGTGAAACAGTCTCCCAGTGGAGGTAGTGGAGATGAAGACTGTATCTGAGTTCAAGAAAGCATGGAACAAGCACAGATGATCTCTAAAGGAGAGGAAAACATTGCAGAGAAGCTGGTATGGATGCACAGACTGGATAAACCTTATGCTCTTTATCTGTCGCTATTTTCCATGTAAGAAAACACAGAGGGGTCAATATTCAGCTGGTGGTACTTAGCATTTTGCTGACTGCTGTTGGTATTATGGCTGGAAATTCAATGTTGGGCCATACCCGGGCTCCGGCTTCCTGGTCCTGGAGGCACCCCAGCTAGTCAGGTTTTTCAGGATATCTACAATGAATACTCATGAGAGAGATTTGTATGCAGTGGTATATACAAATCTCTCTCTTGAATATTCATTCTGGATATCCTGAAAACCTGACTGGCTGGGGTGCCTCCAGAATATTCATGAGAGAGGTTTGCATACACTGCCTCTAATGCATACAAATCTTAATCATGAATATCCACAATGAGGCAGAGCATGCAAACCTCTCTCATGAATATTCATTGTGGATATCCTGAAACTTGACGTTTTCAAGATATCCACAATGAATATTCATAAGAGAGATGTGTATGCCGTGGAAGCAGTGCATGCAAAACTCTCATGAATATTCATTGTGGATATCCTAAAAACCTGGCTGGGGTGCTTCCAGGACCAGGTTTGGGAGCCACTGGGCTAAACAACAGCCTGTTACGTGGAATATTCAGCACTTAACCAGTTATGGGACACTGCATAAAGATAGGTCTGACTTTTATGCGGTCCTATTTATGTGGTGAATATCAGCACTTAACCGGCTGTGCTGATTCTGCACCTAGAATACCTCCAATATAGCCAGTTTTACTTTGAGGGGCATAATCGAAAGGGACACCCAAGTTTTGCTGAGGAAGTCCTCACAAAACATCCCGATGAAGGGGCGGGGAATCCCATATTATTGAAACAAGATGGGCGTCCATCTTTCGTTTCGATAATATGGTTCGGGACGCCCAAATCACGAAATTTAGGTTGACCTTAGAGATGGTTGTCCTTAGAGATGGTCGTCCCCAATTTTCGGCGATAATGGAAACCGAGGACACCCATCTCAGAAATGACCAAATCCAAGCCATTTGGTTGTGGGAGGAGCCAGCATTCATAGTGCAGTGGTCCCCCTGACATGCCAAGACACCAACTGGGCACCCTAGGGGGCACTGCAGTGGACTTCACAAATTGCTCCCAGGTGCATAGCTCCATTACCTTGTGTGCTGAGCCCCCCAAAACCCACTCCCCATAACTGTACACCACTACCATAGCCCTTATGGGTGAAGGGGAGCACCTACATGTGGGTACAGTGGGTTTGTGTTGGGTTTTGAAGGGCTCACATTTACCACCACAAGTCTAACAGGTAGGGGGGGGGATGGGCCTGGGTCCACCTGCCTGAAGTGCACTGCACCCACTAAAACTACTCCAGGGACCTGCATACTGCTGTCATGGAGCTGGGTATGATATTTGAGGCTGGCATAGAGGCTGGAAAAAATATTTTTAAAATGTTTTTTTGAGGGTGGGATGGGGTTAGTGACCACTGGGGGAGTAAGGGGAGGTCATTCCCGATTCCCTCCGGTGGTCATCTGGTCATTTAGGGCACATTTTTGTGGCTTGGTCATAAGAAAAAAAGGACCAGTTAAAGTCGTCCAAGTGTTCGGCAGGGACGCTTTTCTTTTTTCCATTATTGGTTGAGGACGCCCATGTGTTAAGCATTCCCCAGTCCCACTATGCCTCCGATATGCCCCCGGCAACTTTGGTCGTCCCTGCGACGGAAAGCAGTTGAGGACAACCAAAATTGGCTTTCGATTATGCCGATTTGGGTGACCCTGTGAGAAGGACACCCATCTTGCGATTTATGTCGAAAGATGGGCGCCCTTCTCTTTCAAAAATAATACTGTTTATTTTCTGCTGTACTTAACCAGTTCATGCCACCGAAAATGACTGCTTAGCCCCGAATAAGCAATTTAACCAGCCAGGAGCCATTTCTGGCAGGTTTAAATCACTTTGAATATCAACCCTAGAGAGATCATGTTTCTCCCCATGGGAATTACATTAACTACTTATTGAAAAATAGGATTAAATTCAGAGTTTGGTACCTGGTTTAAAAATGTCTTCATCAGGTACCTTGCCGATCAATTAGTGCTTTATGAACCTACCCATAGTTACTATCATCTTAGCAGTAATTGCTGACTCATCCAGCTTTGCTGCAGCTAGGTTAGTACACATCAGGAATTCCTTTGGAGCTCTGTCCTGTTCTTTTTTCCTGTTGTGGAAATGACTTAAAAGTCTGATTGTCTAACTTATGAGAAAAGTCGCAGGGGCGTAGCCAGACACCCAATTTTGGGTGGGCCTGGGTCCAAAATGGGTGGGCAGAACTCTGCCTTGTCCCACAAGTGGTTTGGTCTCTCCTCTCTCACCTGCTTGCTATATGGTCTCTCAAACATCCCATCTCATAGTAACATAGTAGATGATGGCAGAAAAAGACCTGCACAGTCCATCCAGTCTGCCCAACAAGATAAATTCATATGTGCTACTTTTTATTTGTACCTGTCCTGTTCAGGGCACAGACCGTATAAGTCTGGCCAGCAGTATCCCCGCCTCCCAACCACCAGCCCCACCTCTGGCTCTGGCACAGACCGTATAAGTCTGCCCAGCACTATCCCCACCTCCCAACTACCAGTCCCGCCTCCCACCACCAGCTCTGGCACAGACCGTATAAGTCTGCCCAACACTATCCCCGCCTCCCAACTACCAGTCCCACCTCCCACCACCAGCTCTGTTTGATATAGACAAAGTATGTTATATGTAAAGTGCTCAGACCACATTGGATCCCCACACATACCTTTTAAGTAGCAGATTTTCACTGGCAGCAAGCAGCAACTAATACACACTGCTCATGTTGACCCCACAGCCTTCCCTCTGATGCATCTTCCTGTTTCTGCATAGGCGGGAATACATCAAAGGCAAGGCTGTGGGGCCAGTATGAGCAGTATGTATCAGTCGCTGCCCGCTGCAGGCAAAGATGCCATTTACAAGGTATGCAGGAGGGACAGTTGTTGGGAGTTTTCAGCTGGTGGGGCTTGGGGATCCCTGCCAGCCACATCATAGGTGTGCTGCTACTGGGTGGGCCTGAGCCCAAAGTGGGTAGGCCTGGGCCCACCCAGTCCCACCCTTGGCTACACCACTGAAAAAGTGGTTGAGTTCTGTGGTTGGATTCTGTGCAGCTGTTTTTCATGGGCCGACGGAGGGGTTAAATATGATGTACTGGATTTTTAAGTGTGTCCTGCTGTACGGTATGTTGGCAGAAAGCAAGTTATCGAATGCAGCTAATAAATAAATGACATGAATAAAAATAACTGAGAGAAGAGAGAGAGGGAATAAGAGAAAAAGATAAAGGGGGCAGATAAAAGAAAGAGAGAGATAATTTTATGTGCATGAAAGTAGAGCCATTTGTACAGAGGTCAAATCTGGAATCTTGGGTATAGTCACCAAGTGCCCATTAACCTTTCCTCCGATTTGTTCTTACATATTTAATATTTGATTATCATAAAATGTGCAGAAGGAGTTTGATTTTTCTTATTTTTATTAGTTCTTATACCCCACATTATCCTGACAAAGTTCGAGTCAATGTGGCTTCCACTGTATGCAGAGTCTGGCTTCCTGGGGGTTCAGTTTAATGTTTATCTACATATTTCTAATTGTGGTTTGTGGTTACTTATTTTGTGCTTGGTGAGGGTCTATCTGTATTTTGCATGTGTAAAAAAGGGTGGAACAGGGTGTAAATTACATAGAACTATAGATAACAATGTAACTAGGGTGGATACATGGGGTAAATGGATTACATGAGACAGTAACTAATAGTGTCACTAATCTAACATACATGAAGCAGTAGATTGCAATGTGACTGGACGGGTCAACATTATAACAGATTAGTGGCAACTCAACAACGTAGCTATATGTGTCAGCATAAAATACTTCAGGGTTAAGAGCCATGTATCCCATTATGCCTGAAATGAATACTAAACATTTTTTTTAAGTGAAAAAAAAAGACAATGAGAAGAGAGGAGAAACTGCAATTAGAGTGAAGAAATCAGAGGGTTGGTGGGGGGAGGGGGAAAGAACATACAAAAGACAAGACAGCTGGAGAAATCAAAGGAAGGGGTGCAAGAGATAGTATGAGATGCTGACCGGGTGCAGGGCCGGCTCAACAGTTAAGTAGAGGTGGACCAAAGTTCTCCAGCAAATTGATGAAGGGTGTAAACTTGTTTATTGACAAAGCAGGTGGTTTGTCCTACCAAAACACGATTCTATGTTGGGTCTATTCCACTTGAGGCGCTTTGTTGGTTTGCTGGAGGTCTGTTTGGGCCACCCCTACTTTCTGTTTTTTTTTCTTCCTGACTTTAGGGGTGGGGTTTTTTTTTAATTTGCCCCAACAGATAGGCAGGACTAGGCAGTAGGAGTGGGTGGCCTGAATATTTTCATTTTGTATTGTTTCCTGTATCATTTATGGGAATTTTATTTTTTTTTAGTGGATTTTATTTTGTCTATTGTTTGTTATGGGAGCAATATTGTTAAGAGTGCACAGTTTTTAGGAAACAGCATCCAAAGAGCGCATGAACACAATTGAACCTTCTTTGCAAATAATGCACAGTCTTCACAGTGCAAAAGTGCATATTCTTTCAGAAGTGTGCACATTATTAATGACACACGAGGGAAAAAGACGACATAAAACCACATGGGAAACGTCATTTCAAATGAATGCACATCCCTACTAGGCAGTTACCTAGGGCAGTTGCTCGTGGGAGGGAGAAGGCAGCAAAGAGCAGCTGCAGTCCAGGTGAAACAAAATAGATCCTGGCAATGACCCAAACTCAAAGAAACAGGGAAGGTGGGTTGTTTTCAAGTAGCCCTATTTACCCAGATTAGTCAAGGATAGGTGTGGATCATGATTGTTCAGGAGGCCAAGGGGCCCTTATTTTGGGGGGGGGGGGTAAAAGGCTGAAAGTTTGCCAAAGATACCCTTACACTGTACCAACTGGGGTGAGGAAAGCAGACTACACTTCTCTCTCTGGGAGAGCATGTTTATTCAGTCTTTTTTCAATAGAGAGGAAGAACACATCCAATTAAGACTTAATAGAAAGACACAGGCAGGAGTGGCTTCTAAAAAGAGAGTGAAAATGCTTTAAACCCCCCCACCAAGCAACAGTAGCAACCTCCAAACGCTTTGTATCTGTGCATGAATGAGAAACAGTCATAAGGTAAAGCATGAGATTAGACTTCAGTTTACATCTGACTCTCCAAATCAGCAGGAGCACTGAGACTGGCATGGAGTGAATTCATTCTGTGTTGGGTGTCATAGTTCTGGGTGTCCTGCTCTTTGACCTTTCTTCACCTGTTGGAAGAGCAAAGTTGGACTATGGTTGGAAGCTGTCCATTGGGATCACCTCTGACACCCACACCCAGAAATCCTTGTTTCATCATGAAATGGAAAAAGCACTGATGAAAGCAGGTAAGGAGTTTGAAAATGAAGTCTTGAGTCTTCAGCTTAAAGAGGAAAAGCAGCAGAGGTCAGTCAGGAGAAAGCGCTAACGGAAGACCTGAATGAAAAGGAAAAGGAAAGAGAGGAGAAAAGAAGAGAACAGCATGAGAGAAAGGACAACTACACAAAACCCAAAGCAACACTCAGCCTTTTCACAAAGTCCTTACTGCTGAGGCATAGCGAGGTGGGGTGCAAAGGGAGCGGCCACTCCCTCAATTGGATGTTGAATAAAATAGCGCCTATGCAGATCAGCGCCTCAGCTTCTCACTGACACCTGTTTTACAAAAGGTCTGCTCCCCTTGACATCAAGACTTGGCTACGCTTCTGCCCCAGGGTAAGATGTGTAATACTCAGTGTTTCTGTACAGCCTTGGCAGGCTCATGGATGGATGACTTACAGGGACACTCAACGTCTCTTGCCAGGCCTTCTTGCTATTTCAGGGCAGGACGTGTTGTTATTATTATTATTATTAATTTAGATTTGCTCACACCTTTTTCAGTAGTAGCTCAAGGTGAGTTATATTCAGGTACACTGGATATTTCTCTGTTCCTGGAGGGCTCATAAGCAAAGGATCACTGAAATGTAATAGAAACTAGACCCAACCTGGCCATGATTCAGATAACCTTCTTCCATATCCAAGCAGTCAGCAAACATTCACACAAATGTAATTTTAATGGAATCTTGACCCAACTTGGCCAAGTTTCAGATAACCTTTGTCAGGGGTCACACTGGTTTCCAAATATATTCTCTGCAAATGCATAAGTATCCAATATACACTGAATTTGCACTGATTCTTCTTCAGTGCAGGAATTGCAGTATATATTGGATACTTATGCATTTACCAGAGAATATATTTGGAAACCAATGTGACTATCTGAAACTTGGCCAAGTTGGGTCAAGATTCCATTAAAGTTACATTTGGGTGAATGTTTGCTGTCTCACCCTTCCTTGGATCACTGCTGCTGTTGGTACTGCCTGCTTGGATACTGCAGCAGGTTGTCTTCTGTTTTGTTTCAAATGACAAAGAGACAAAGAAAGATGGGGTGATGCTGGTTGGTAGGGGAGAATGAGATGCTGCATGGTAGAGGGAAAGAGAGAGAGAGAGAGAGAGAGAGAGAGAGAGAGGGAGGAGATGCTAGATAATGAGGGGAACAGAGAAAAGAAACTAGGAATTAAGAGGAAGGGGAATAGAAGTGCAGGTGTAAGGAAAGAATATAGAAAGCAGTAAGAAGGTTCAGTTAAAAAAAAAAGGGAGCTTGAAGACTGGAAAGTAAGAATGAATTAAATCTGAATAAGGCAGAAAAATGGAAGAAAGCTGAAAGAAAAAGATTAGTGCCAGTGATGGATGTAGTGAAAGAAGTAAAGAAGACAGGAGGGGGAGAGAAAAATGAGAAAGGAATAGGAGACCCTGGAAAAATATCTAAGAAAAAACAAGAAAGAATTAAGCAGAGACTTAAACCTACACAGTTGAAAAAATTAAATGGCCAAAAAAAAAAGATTAAAAAAAAAAAAAAAGGATTTTCATTTTAATTTAGGGTGAAGTAGTGTTGTAACCATGTTAGTCCATTGTAAAGGTTAATAAAAATAAAACGAAAAACAGAAAACAAGGTGATACCTTTTTTAGGGCCCTGTTTACTAAGGCGCCGTAGCATTTTGCACGCACGTTAACCATGTAGGTGCCTATAGGGATATTGTAGGCGCATACACGGTTAACATGCATACATGGTTAATGCGCGTTAAAGACATTAACGCGCCTATAACACTGCTTAGTAAACAAGGCCCTTCGTCTAATAAAAAGGTATCTTATTTTCCTTTTTGTATTTTTATTAATTTTTAATTTAGTGAGTAGAATGTCAGTTTGAAATTTACATCTGCCATCTGTATATTTTGCACAGTACAGAGAGACATAAATCACTATTTTTCTTTCTCTCTGGTTGCACTGTATGCAGTCTGGTTTCCTGGGGGTTCAGTTTAATGTTTATCTACATATTTCTAATCACGGTTTGTGGTTACTTATTTTGTGCTTGGTGGGTCTATCTGTATTCTGCATGTGTAAAAAAGGCCAGGTATTCCTGTTAGCTTTGAATGTCTATGTAGGATCGATCTGTACTAATCTGGTTGTCTGGGAAGCACTGCCGTGAGAGAGAGGGAGGCAGATGCAGGAACGCAGCTCAGCCTGCTTCCACTGTAAATTTTTTTGGGGAAGAAGAGGTCGGGTAGGTGGAATGGAATGGGAGGGAAGGATGGGGGCAAAGGAGAATCGCAGGACATGGGTGAGAGCGGGAAGGGGGGGCAGGTGAGAAAGGAGAATGGCTGGGTATGGATGGCTGGAGGGAGGGGACAGGGGAGAAAAGAGAATTGCTGGGTATGGATGGATATGGGGGGGGCAGGGGCAAGAACAGAATTGCTGGGTATGGATGGATAGGGGCAGGGCAGAGAGGAGAATTGCTGGGTATGGATGAATGGAGGGGGGCAGGGGAGAGAAGAGAATTGCTGGGTATGGATGAATGGCGGGGGCAGGGGAGAGAAGAGAATTGCTGGGTATGGATGGATGGAGGGGACGGGAGAGAAGAGAATTGCTGGGTATGGATGGATGGAGGGGACAGGGGAGAGAAGAGAATTGCTGGGTATGGATGAATGGAGGGGACAGGGGAGAGAAGAGAATTGCTGGGTATGGATGAATGGAGGGGGGCAGGGGAAAGAAGAGAATTGCTGGGTATGGATGGATGGAGAGGACAGGGGAGAGAAGAGAATTGCTGGGTATGGATGGATAGAGGGGGACAGGGGAGAGAAGAGAATTGCTGGGTATGGATGGATGGAGAGGAGAGTTACTGGACATGGGTGGGTGGATGGAGGGGAGGAAAGAGGAGAGAGGAAGGTTGCTGGGCATGGGTGGATGGAGGGGAGGGCAGGGGAGAGGAGGGTTGCTGGACATGGATGGAGGAGAGGGAAGAGAGAGAGAAGAAATGCTGGACATGGATGGAGGGGATGGAAGAGTGAGGAAGGATATGAGATGAGGGAAAAGGAAGAGAGGAGAAAAACTGCACATGGATGAAGAAAATAGGCAGAAGCTGGATCCACTGGAAGTCAAGTCTGCGGAGGACCCAGCTTTTACTTACGGATATAGAGCAAGAAATGAAGAAGAAAGGCAGAAAGTAAAGAAATAAATGGAAAGGAAGCCCTGGAAACGGAGTTAAGAGGACAGATAGCAGCAGAATCAGATACTGGGCCAGCATGATCAGAAAAACAAAGTCACCAGACAACAAAGGTAGAAAAAATCATTTTATTTTCATTATAGTGTTTGGAATATGTCCACTTTGAGAATCAGGTGCTCAACATTAAAAGTTTATATTTATTTACTTATTTATGGCATTTTATCCCACATTAAACATGAATTAGATTGGAACCTGGGATCATTTAAATTTTTTTTCCTGGAGAGAGTAATGCATTGCCTCCCCCACCCCAGGCTCTCTCTCCGGCTATAGCCAGCTCTGCAATTTTGAGGGGAGGTGCAGAGGTGGACGGGGGGGGGGAGGGCGGGCGCAGAGGTGGACCGTGGAGAGAGCCTGTTGTTAAACATTTACCAGCACACCACTGTCTACTGCCCACCCATCCAACCTGATGGCCCACCCAAAAATTGACTTCTGGCTACGACACTGCAGCTCCCCTTCCTCCCCATAGATAACACATCTCCTTTCTATCCACTAAGGAAAACTGAAAGCTTCTGGCTTTTAAGTCCCTTATGCTGTCCTGCAGACAGGAAGTGGAGGCTGTCTGGCAGAAGGGAGCATTATTATCAATCATTGTAATTAAACAGCTAAGGAAAATATAAATTTATAAGCGTTAGTAGTTGTTGCATTCAAAGCACATCCTGATCCACATTACAAAGGAAAAAACAATCACACCAAAATCCTTGCAATGGAAGGAAGTTGGGATAATTTATCCAAACCCAGGATGGAAAAGCAACTAGTTCTAGAATAAACCATGAGAGTAGTTGGTTGTGTGCGGCTGCACAAGCCACTCACCTCACCTGGGAGAAACAACAAAGAAAATTAGGGATGAATCATCTGTCCACTTTGCCCTTCATCTTTTCATTCCACCTCTTTTGTTATCCTGTACTCTGTACTTTCAGCCTCTGCTCTCCGTTTCTCTCTTAAGTCCCTTCTCTATTCTGTGTTCCCACCTATTCCTTCCCTCCCATTCACACTTTACCTGACCAGCACATCATCTCCCTGATTTTGAGTGGAGGAGTGTTGTAATGGTTAGAACAGCAGGCTGTGAACTTGGGAAGCCAGGGTTTTAATCCCACTCCTCCTCCTTATGACTTTGGGCAAATTACTTAACACTCCATTGCCTCAGAGCTGCAGGGGAATGGGCATTTCAGAAATCCTGCGGAAACTGCGGGCAACCCATTGGTATGACTTCCAGGTCCACAGGAATCTCATGGGATGGGAGAAGCAGAGTCCTCAAGGGTGGTCCACCCCAAAGCTGGAGATTTACCACAGGTACGCTGGAGATAGAAGGCCGAGTAAAGTTTTTCTTGAGGGTCCCAGCCATGTCTAAAACCAATCTTGGCAGATGTATATTCCAAAAAACTTATACATTCTAATTAATACATTAAAATACATAGTTTTCTACCTTTGTTGTCTGGTCATTTTATTTTTCTTCTAGTGTTAGACCCAGTTTCTGACTTCTGTTTTCCTCTGTCTTCTTTTAACTAACTTGTTAGAATCTCCTTGTCCATTTGGCACTTCTTTCTCTCCATGTCCATCTTCCCTCGGCATTCCTTCTCTCTCTCTTCCTCCCATGGTCCTTATCTGCCTTCTCAGTGTCCCTGACACTCCCCCTCCCCTCTGTGTCCAGCATTGCACTTGTGTCCCTGTCCCTAGGCTCCCTCTATGCCCAGCATCTTTTCTCTGGGTCCCTGTCCCATCCCTTGGCCAGTGAATCCCCTCTATCTTTCCTTCCTACAGCACCCCCACCCCGGGGCTAACATCTTTCCTGCCCACCCTTGCAGTATAACATCTTTTTCTCCCTCCCTCCCGCCATTGGTCCAGCATCTCTCACTCTCAGGCTTATTTTCAAAAGAGAAGGATGCCCATCTTTTGACACAAAGCTGATTTTGGGCGTCCTCAACTGCTTTCCATCGCGGGGACGACCAAAGTTCACGGGGGTGTGTTGGAGGCATAGCAAAGGCGGGACTGGGGCGTGCCTAACACATGGGCATCCTCAACCGATAATGGAAAAAAGAAGGGCGTCCCTGACAAACACTTGGACGACTTTACCTGGTCCTTTTTTTCTTATGACCAAGCCATAAAAATGTGCTGTAATGACCAGATGATCGGCGGAGGGAATCGGGGATGACCTACCCTTACTCCCCCAATGGTTAATAACCCCCTCCCACCCTCAAAAACTTTTTTTTAAAATATTTTTTCCAGCCTCTATGCCAGCCTCAAATATCATACCCAGCTCCATGACAGCAGTATGCAGGTCCCTGGAGCAGTTTTAGTGGGTGCAGTGCACTTCAGGCAGGAGGACCCAGGCCCATCCCCCCTCCTACCTGTTACACTTGTGGTGGTAAATGTGAGTACTTCAAAACCCACCAGAAACCCACCAGAAACCCACATGTAGGTGACCCCCTTCACCAATAAGGGCTATGGTAGTGGTGTACAGTTGTGGGGAGTGGGTTTGGGGGGCTCAGCACACAAGATAAGGGAGCTATGCACCTGGGAGCAATTTCTGAAGTCCACTGCAGTGCCCCCTAGGGTGACCGGTTGGTATCTTGGCATGTCAGGGGGACCAGTGCACTACGAATGCTGGCTCCTCCCATGACCAAAGGGCTTGGATTTGGTTGTTTCTGAGATGGGCGTCCTTGGTTTCCATTATCGCCGAATATTGGGGACAACCATCTCTAAGATAGACTAAATTTCGCAATTTGGGTGTCCCCGACCGTATTATCAAAATGAAAAATGGACGCCCATCTTGTTTTGATAATACGGGTTTCCCTGCCCCTTCGCTGGGACTTCCTGCGAGGACGTCCTCAGGAAAACTTGGGCACCCCTTTCGATTATGCCCCTCTCTGTCTCTCTCCTTCCTGCATCCCCCACCATGGATCCAGGACCTCTCACCCACTACAATCTGGTCTCTCACTCTGTTCCCTCCACTCCCCCCACCAAAGTCTAGCATGTCTCCTCCTTTCTCCCTCCACCCCTTCGTGGATCTGGCATTTCTCCCTCCCTCTGTCCCCTCCCCAACAATGGGTCTGGCACGTCTTCCTCTCTTTCCTCCCCCCCCCCCAACCACATGGGTTCAGCAATTCTCCCTTTACCCCCTCCCCCCACTGCTGGTCCGATATCTATTTCCCACTCCTGTCCCCCCATGGATCTGGCACCCCTCCCCCCCAATTGGTCTGGCATCTTTTCTTCTCTCCCCCTCCCATCATCCTATGGGTCTGGCAGCTCTCCCTATTCCCCCTCCCCCCACTGGTCCATCATCTATTCCCCCTCCTCAAAAGCAGCGAGTTACAGGCAGTGCTAAAGATGTGCTGCTGCTCATGGTCCTTCTCTCTTCTTGGTCCCATAAGCAGAAAGTTGCATCAAAAAAGGTGAGACCAAGCAGAAAGAAGAACCAGTCAGTGCTGCCTGCAACTCACTGGATTTTGAGGTGGGGGGAGTGGGAAGAGGGAGAGAATTACCGAACCTGCAGGAGGGAAAGTTGACAGACTGTGGGAGCAGCCGGGAACCAATGTGAGATCAAGACCTGAATGCTTGTGACTTGGCATGTCCAGAGAAGTCACTGTGGGGTTCCTACAAGGATGGGGTGAGTCGCCATGGGGTTCTCATGGGAGTGTATACTCCAAATCTCTAGTGCCGCCAACATGAGGCTTGGAACACACTGAGAGAAGCTGTTGGAGAACCTAAATAGGCTTGGAGCACCCAAGGAGGTTTAATGACAGGAGATAGCATGATCCTATCTTGCCCATTATCTGAGCTGAAGGTAGTAGGCAGAGCTTGCTGCCATATTGGCCAGAACAAAAGAATTGCTATCGCAATTGAAAACAATAGCAAATGTGAGGTTTTATTAAACCTCCTAGATTTTGCATTGTCTTTGTTAGGAGGGGATTGGGGGAGATGTTAGGAGAGGATGGGGGAGTTTTCAAGAGGTTTGTGAAAAGGGGAAGGGTTATACTCAAAATGTATTTGTCAGTGCTCCAGCCCTTGCTTTGTTATTTGCAATACTGTATTGTGGATTTCAGTTCTGTGTTACACTACAGATGTTTCTATATAAAATTAAAAAATAAAGGCATATAGTAGTGGGGATAGGAGAAATTTCTGTCCCTGTGCAGCTTTCTAGTACAGACTTATTCAGCCACACTAGCGGTTACTGCAAGGCAATGCCGACGGAGCTCATTCAAAGGGAATGTGCTTTGTCGGCATTACCACACCTGAGCTGCTAATGCAGCTTGATAAAAGATGCCCTTAAATTGCAAGCACTCTGGTGATAGGGGAATACCTCATGCACCTGAATATAACTCACCTTCAGCTCATACTGAAAAGGCATGAGCTAAATCCTGATAATTCTCAGTTATCTATCCCTCTTTTTTTTTCAACTGAAGATTGCTATTGAGATGGTCAGCAAATTTTGACTCTCTGCTCTGCTCCCACTTAACCCAATCTTGCAATCTGAGTATTTATATAGCACCCAATCTCATTCATAAATCAGTTAGTCACACCCCCCCCCCCCTCCCACTAGTCTGCTTGATACATCATTTGGGATGCATCATTTTCCCTGATGGCTGGGAAAATGATGCATCCCAAACAAATCAGGATAATTTTTTTTCGTTTTTCAGTTAGGAAGGGAGCTGAACAGCAGTATGTGTAAGTGCCAGCGTACCTGGAAATGACAGAGGTAAGCTTTTTTTCCTTTTGTCTGTGCCTGCTGCAGTGACCTGAGACAGGAATTGTAGCCCCTTCCCCGCACTGCAGCTCTCACCATCCAGCCTAGCCAGGGCCATCACCTAGCAACAGCCAATCACAGGCAAGATGTTTCCATGCAGAGGGTGAGAGGAGGGGCTATAGCGCTGAAAGCATGCAGTTCTGCTTGTTGTATAATAGAATTATGAGCACCTCTAACCTCAAGAGAAATTTATGCCACCCCAGACACTGGAGCAGATTTATAACAGAACTGCATGCTATAAATGTGTGCAGAACTAAAGGAGACCTGCCTTCCCCAAAGGGTGGGGGTGTGTGCACGCAAGGTATTAAAAGAGACCTGCCTTCCCCTCACGGTGGGATGAGTTTGTGTGCAGGGTTAAAGGAGACTAGCCTGACTGTGTAATATTAAAGACCTGCCCTTACCTCAGGGCAGGATCAGTGTGTATGCAGTTTTAACAATGAAGAGGATGCTAGCTGGGCATTACCTCTCTTCTCTGGCGAGTAATCCTCAGGTAAGAGTGCATCTTGGCGGTTCCCTAGCACAAAGGCGAGCAGAGAGAGTACCAGTGCGTCAACGATCCCCAGGATAGCTAGGGTGAAACCCCAGTGGATGGCACAGTTCCCCAGGTGGTAACTCCCAGCCTTCGGTCCACACAGAAACTGTACTTCTGGGGCTCCCCAGCCATCAGGAAAAATGATGCAGCCCAATGCCTGACAAGTAGCTGAAAAAAAAAACCCAATACCCAATGTTAAATTACAGACTACACCTATAGTAATCTTAGAACCATACAATATTACCTTCCAAATGCTCATGGAGAACCCATGTTTGGATCCTCAGATTGACAAAGTCTTGATCATATCCTGTACTGAATGTGGGTGAACCACATGTGGGTCTCAGTACTGGAATAGCAAGGAGTGTTACAGCACAGGAATGAGGTACACTGGCAAAGATGTGGGAATAGGCATCCCTGTGTTGAAGGAGGAGGAGGTTGTTGCAGGGCAGGTACAAGATGCATTAGCAGAGGTGTAGGTGCAGCAGCAGAATTGTAGACTGCTGGTTTAATGTACACTGGAAAAGCTAAATGCGATCCTTGCAAGACAGCAGCACCTGGTCAGCTAGTACAAAGCCTTCATTTTTATAAGTATCAAAAGTTGGTGCTATGCCTTTAAGAAAGCTGGTAGACACTGAAGCAGAGCTTTGTTCAATGACAGAGACAGAGTATAAGAATGAAACAGCTGATCTATAAACACCTAAATGAGAAAAGAACATGACTATACAAGGAGGGTAAACATAGATAAAGATATACAGAATGTGAGACAAGGGAGAATAGACTGAAAGAATAAATAATACAAACTACAGTGGGACAAGAGAAAAATCTGAAGGAAGAAAACACACAGGCCAAAGACAATTTTCCTGCAGATCTATGCCTTCCATATCTACATCATGCTTACTGCCCCCCCCCCCCCCCACCTCCCAGTCAGCCAGACATCATAACCCACCTCACCCCAGCGACCACCCACTTAGGGACTCACCAGCTGTCAGCTGAAGCCATGCGCAGACCTTGTACACAGTAGCTGCATTGCAGAACCAGAAGAGCCCGAAGCAGCCCACACTGGCCAACACCAGCACCAACGCCATCAGCACAAACACTGCTGCTGCCTTGAAGGCTGGCACAGGGGTCAGTGTAGCCAGTGACCCCCAGCACTCTACAGACCACTCTGCCTCCACACACACCTGATATAGGCCAAAGTGGCCTGCACTGGTTGGCATCCAGTGGGCTGGTGCCGTCCGCACCCAGGTGGGCTGGATGAGGACTACAATTTCAATGAGGCCAAAGCAGAGGGTACAGACGGCCCAAAGGGCTCCAACTGCCCTCGCATTACGGACAAAATCTGTCTGATAGAGTTTGGCCACTTCCTTGGCTTCCAGCATGGTGAATATTAGATCTACCAGTTATAATTAAGGCTGCTCAGTCTGGCTTGTAGTGTCAGGAAGGAGGGAGGAGAGAGCTGTGATTAGTTCTGCTGAGCAGACAGCGGTGCTTCAGACTCCACCATGCTAGGGAGAATATGCTGCATCAATGCTTTCTCACAGTCTGTCCTTTAATGGTTTAGTAGCAAGCAGATTGGTGGCAGGGAAAGAATAAGCACCAAGTGCTGAGGAGGTAGATTACCCATCACATGAATCCTGGCCGAGGGAGGAAAGGAGACCCCCCCCCCCCCAACTTCCTTCCCTGCGAATCCAGTTCAAACTTATTTTAACACTGTGCTAGAACAATAGGTATACAGCATTCAAGAATTGACCTAATCTGCTTTCCTCTCTCCGCTACAGAAATGTTAATGGTTCTGAGCATGTCCCAAATTCAAGCTTTTTGTTTTTAAATCTCATTTATATATCCAGGAAGCAAAAATTAAGGACTTAAATATACACTGTGAAGATGAATAATAAGAAGGGATCTCTAAGTTGGTAATGTTGCTATGGACAGCCATTTTGTACCTGTTGTAGCTGGTGATGTTACTGTCTTTTCGTAGTGTAACCCCATTGATTTCACCACTCTGCGTAAACACTTGTTAGGCCTGAACACCTACAACAGCCCTAGAGCTGGTGTGTTCACACCTAACTTTATTTAAGAAATTTGGTATACTGCCATTTGAGATTCGAAATTCCTCTGAACTGCACACAAACTTGTTGAATATTTATGTGATTCATCCTAGTCTGGAATTAACTGAAACTGATGATGAAAATGCAGAACCTCCCAAAAAGGAAACATGGCAGGGTAGTTCTTCAGATTCATTTGCTGTTTGGGCCGGATGGGATTCTTCTCATCATCAAGTACGCTGTAAAGGAAAAATTTCAACTTCAGATCTGGAAATTGAAATGAACAAATGCCTTGCAGAGCTTTGTTTACCAAGAACTGAAGACCCCGTTTGACAGTAAAAACTAAATCAACACAGTTACCCAAACCTGGTTATATGTGCTAAAGCCTTTCTGGCCATTCATTTGACATGTGTGCCAAGTGATGTAGCTGGTGCCACTTTTCTAAAAGGAGAATGTATCTTTCTCATGAAAACTTTCAATATGTTTCATAAGAACGCTTCTCCATAGTTTTAAGGTAGAGGTAAAGTAGAATAGTGTAGTTACTAAAAAAACAAAACAAAACATAACAAAAGAACAGGAACCCCCCCCCCCCCCCCCCCCCCCCCCGTATGCATGTAAACAATGATGATTATTTCTAATATTTTAAAAATTTGAAATTATACTGTTTCATGTTAATGTGTTATTGCCAGTTATTCATACTTGGAATGCATATGTATTTGTCTTCACTTATTTGTATTTGGACATACAAAACAATTCTATTCAGTACAGCTCTAGAAACAAGACCAAAACCATTTTAACTAGTAGGATCATTTTGCTGAAGGTCTTCTAAAGTCCAGAAGGATGTATAGGACAGTCTGCAAGAGTAGGAGATTGACATGCTGTTCAACATAGAAACAATCAAAGAAAGAGACGAAGTTGGGTTGCCTCCCTGCTGGGCCAGTAGAGTAGGCTGGTTCCCCAGTTACAGTGGTGGGGCTAAGGTGAGCAGTTTGGGCAATCAAATCTGTCTTGCTCAATTGGGCACTATCAAAAACAAAAGTGGCTCCATCCTAATGTACCTTCTAAGGGTCTTTGGAAATGAGGAAACTTAGGAAAGGCATAGAATAGGTTCCAATCCTATGAAAGGGAGAATACACACAGGTCATTATGCAATGGGGACATCAGAGACAGCAGGTGTTACATGTCTTGTTTTCCAGAGTAAAAAAAAAACACACCAGACAGGGTAACAACACTAAACAAAGGAGGAAAAATTCACACATCACAAAAAATTAATCCCCACTCATCATCATTTGTACAAGATCTTAAATAAACATCCTTAGGAAATTCTTTTAATTGTGCTCATAACTAGGGCTGTACGATAGCCGCTGTTAAGACGTTAATCATTAATCATGATTAATAAGTAACTGCCATCCCTCTCTCCCTCCCCTGTCTACATAGTTCAGTATCTCTTCCTCCCCTCCCAGTTTACCTAGTTACTTGTCTTGCAGTAAGACTTTGCCCTGCAGTAGCAGTGTATTAAAATGCTGCCAGCCTGCACTGGGCCTTTCTCCATAGACAATGATCTGTCCAGCCACACAAATGGATGATGCCATGGTGTTGCAGCTGACCCGGTGGTCCCAAGCTGAGAAGAATCTAGAAGAGTCTTCTGCCCATTCATGGGCATTCCTGCCACCAAGTAACCACTGGCAGTAGAGCCATTAGTCAGTTTCTTCATTGCCACAGTACGACAAGACCCATTGAGAAGTTCTTCTTCATGTTTTTTTACACAGTTTGTTTTCAACATCATTCTTTCGCACCAGCTAGCTGAGTTCAATTTAGCAACATTACTTTGAACCATGGCTGAAAAGAAGCAGGAATTTAAACAATGTGTTATGTGCAAAAGTAAAATGTGAAATACAGACCCGCGTGACTTCTGTTATTGTTGTTTGGGCCCTAAGCATGAGGTGCCATCCTGTGAGTTTTATCATCAGATGAATGTCAGAGCACTTAAAATCCAAGATTTGAAGTTGCAAGACTATTTAAATAAACAATTGAACCTCTCTACTGCTGTGACCCATTCATCTCACTCTCACTCCGCTGCATCCAAATCAGCCTTACAGGAGGATAAACGTCACAGAGATGAACATAAGAAAAAAATCTATATTTCACAATCACCACTCAAAGCAGCATATATCCAAATGCTCTGCTTCACAGCCATCACCTGCAAGCTCCTCCGCTACCCAGCAAGGAGATCGAATTGGCCCCGTTCAAGAGTCTACCGCTTCACACATTCAATCGGCTCCAACACAGGGTTTTTCCATTGGTTGGAGCGGCAGCTCACCACTGGCACCAACACACCTCCCTCTAACAATGTGCCAAGCATGTTGGTGTCCAGACAACCCTTGATTCCTATGCATGTGCTAATGCTGAAGCATTGGCGTCCAGACTCCCCAACTTATCATAGCTCACGAGTCGACCTTGAGGCATCCACGTCACCACTCCCTGACTCGAAGCAGCTCCCGTCGGAGCCAACACAGTCAGGCGCCATCTAACAAATGCTCCATTGCCAGTCACAACTCCCATGCTGGTAAATCAAGAGCAGTTCATCATGCTTCTCAATTCAGGCACCACAGACATAGGACAGTCATACAGCTCTTCAGCGTCATCCCCTTCTTCAGACTCCCTATAGTCTCCTCACTTGGACACACAATTACAGGAGCAATAATCATTGCCTCAGTTTCCTTCAGTGATGCTGTCTCATTAAGAAATTCTACAATCAGCAGCAAAACTTAATTTTTCAGATCCTACCTTCAGCGAGCAAACCTGCATCATCGCCTTCAGCGCCACCATTGTCACAACCCTTGCCCAGATCATGTAAATGCACTTGGTCCCTATCCACTTCAGCCTCTATGGAGGTGGAGCTACTATTTGAATATGAATCATGTCCTCCATCTCTAGCACATGGTCCGAATTAGAGAGCTGCATGGGAACGGGGTTTGCGGGAATCCCGCGGAACCCGCGGGATTCCCGCAGGGACAGAAGCAGTTCTGTGGGGTTCCCGCGGGGACGGAAGCAGTTCTGCGGGGTTCCCATGAGGACAGAAGCAGTTCCTGTGGGGTTCCCGCAGGGATGGAAGCAGTTCTGCTGGGTTCCCGTGGAAGTGTAAGCTACACCTGCACCAGCCTCTCATCTACTGAGTACCAAGTTCTTTGAGTGCTGTCTCCTCCTCCTCCTCCTTGCTTTAACAGCATAAATGTGGAAAACTTTCCATTAAGGAGGTGGTAGAGACACAAATGATGATGGAAGTCAAAAAGGCGTGGGATGAACACAGAGGATCTCTAATTAGAAAATGAAAGTTATAAAAAACCTAACCTTAAATGGCTGCATGTGTGTGGATGTGTGAAGTAATGCTTAGATGGCGACTCTAGCTGTGATTAACTAGGGCCAATACCAGGCAGACTTGTATGGTCTGTGTCTAATATATGGAAGTCTGGTTTAGGATGGGCTGGAAAGGGCTTAGACAGCAACTTCAGTGGCTGGAACATAAGGACAGTTCTGGACAGATTTTTACGATCTGTGTCCCACAAATGAGATGACGCATAGACTGGAGTGGGCTTCAACGACAACTCCAGCAGTTGGAACATAAGGCTAGGGCCAGATAGACTTCTATGGTCTATGTTCCAGAAACACAAAAGAAAGACCATAATCAAGTATATATTATCACACTCATTGATTTAATCATGAATTGATAAAGAGTGTGACTATTGGGCCATTCTGGTCTTTATTTGCTGTCACTTACTATGTTACAATTAATCCTTTTTGCTCCCAGGCTGATGAGCAGACCTCAGCTCTGACACAGGCATGAGCATCAGATGTCACCTGACCTACTGGCGCGTGCATGTGGTGACCTCTCAGCACACAGTGCCAGTAAATCAGAGACAAATCTTACATGTGCACACCAGAGTGTTCCAAGTTTCAGCTTCCATTCCTTCCTTGCCTACAGTGCTGTGGCTCAAATCCAGAGAGAGACTGAGGGAGCTGACTGGAATTTTCTTTTATGTACCATTAAATTCTTACAGTGATGGATGGGTTAAATTCTTACGGGGACAGGTTGGGATGGGTTACATTTTTGCAGGGATGGATGGGGATGGGTAAGATTCCAGTGGGGACGGGTAAGATTTCTGTCCCTATGCAACTCTCTAGTCCGAATACTCCTTCTCCAACGTTTTCTTGGTGCAGTAGGGACTCCAGGTCTACCATCAGACCCCTTTCCTCTGGAGCTCGTCATGACGGATCCACCCAAGGATACGTCTTTTCCAAAACTCTTTATGAAAATTGCAAAAGCTTTAGGACTTGACTTCCACTTCACAACTAAGATGAAGGTCCTCAGGTACTCGAATGCCCTGAAAAAAATCATCACTTTGCCCATTCACAAAGTCCTTCTTGAGGTTTAAAACGATTTGTGCGACACCTTATACATCTCGGTCAGCCAAAAAGAGCTTAGAGACAAAATATAAAGTGCAAGAAGTAAATGGACATGGGAAGCCTCAGCTTTCGCATAACTCCACTGTAGTCCATTCCTGCCATGTGAAGACATAGAAGCAGCAGAGACTTCTTACAATGTCTCCCCTCCAAGGACCATAAACTAATGGATGTTATGGGGAAGCGCATGTACCAGAATGCAATGCTGAATGCAAGGATTTCTGTACACCTTTCCTACTATACAGAGTACCTTTCTCGAGTAATAGGTCGAATGTGTAGTTCACTGGATTCTCTTCAGTCTCAAGAGAAGACTTCTTTTTCACTACTCTTAGATGACTGTGAAAATTGTGCAAAGAATCCATGCATCTACTGATGCTAATGATACGAACATTAAAAAAGGTACAGAGGAGGGCAACGAAAATGACTTCCCTATGAAGGAAGGCTAAAACAGTAGGGCTCTTCAGCTTGGAGAAAAGACAGCTGAGGAGAGATATGATAGAGGTCTATAAAATAATGAATGGATTGGAATGAGTAGACGTGAATCGCTTTACTCTTTCCAAAAATACTAGGACTAGGGGGCATGCAACGAAGCTAAAGTAGTAAATTTAAAATGAATCAGCAAAAATGTTTCTTCACTCAACTTGTTAATTAAACTCTGGAATTCATTGCCAGAGACTGTAATAAAAGCAGTTAGCTTAGCAGGGTTTAAAAAAAGTTTGAATAGCTTCCTAAAAGAAAAGTCCATAAGCCATTATTAAAATGGGGGAAATCTACTGCTTATTTCTAGGATAAGCAGCATAAAATGTATTGTACTGTTTTAGGATCTTGCCAGGTACTTGTGACCTGGATTGGCCACTGTTGGAAACAGGATGCTAGGCTTGATGGACCTTCGGTTTATCCCAGTATGGCAATACTAATGTAATTATGAGTAGCAGTGGAGATAGCTACATGTTGCTTAGCTTAAGTCTTCAGCGCTTAGGGCCGATGTCCACGATAAGATGACAGATGCCCCATGTACAGAAGACAATCTTTTTAGGGACCATGTTCAAGAAATCATTGATTCTATTAAGGATGAATGTATGACCATTGACACGCTCGAGGAAGAGAACATAAAACAGCCCAAGTTGTCTTATAAGTCGTCGTCTAACTTTTCATTAAAAAAAAAATACCAGTCTCAGAAACCGTATTCGGGAAATAAAGAGGCATATTTTCAAAGCACGTAGCCTGAAGGCTAAGTGCTTTGGAAATTTGCCTCAGTATGTCTACCAGACTAACCAGTCTACTCGTCAGCAGAAGCAGGGGCAAAAAGGCCTCATGAGCCTTCCTTATCCCAAACAATGAAATCAAATCCTACTGTCTTGACACCATAACTTTTCATCCACTACAAGTGGGAGGCAGGTTAAGATTTTTCACTGGAGCTTGGTCAGAGATAACATCAGATGCATGGGTAAGAAGCATAGTTCAGTATGATTACAGTCTACGTTTCATCAAGAAACTGCCCTACCGGAAGCCTCCTTCCTGCAGCATTCATCACAGCTGCATCAGTTGCACCTGGAAGTTCAAAGGTTTGCTCTCCATTAATGTGAGAGTGTCTCCCTCACAACAGCAAGAGGGGTTTTACTCCAAGTATTTTCTCATATAAAAGAAAACAGGAGGTATGAGGCCTATCTTGGATCTCTGTTGCCTCAACAAATATATCCGGAAAGAAAAATTCAAGATGAACTCTTTACACATGATTCTGCCCCCTCCTGGAGAAAAACAGCTGGCTCACATCCTTCAATCTCGAGGATGCACATCTCCATGTGCCGGATTCACCCAGCCTTGAAACATTACCAGAGTTTTCTCTTGGGAAAAGATCACTATCAGTACACTGTGCTTCAGTTTGATCTCACATCAGCCCCCCCGAGTCTTCACCAAATGCATAGTGGCAACAGTAGCACATCTGCATCATCAAGAATTTCAAGTATTTCCCTATCTGGACAACTGGCTGATAGTGGCCTTTATTCCAGGCGAACTCAACAGGGCCATACATCTGACCATATCCCTCCTGACCAAGCTTGGATTCCTCAATATCTATCAGAAGTTGCCCAACTCAGGAGCTTGAGTACACTGGAGCTCTACTGCATACCACTTCAGCTTTGGCCACACTACCATGTCAAACAGCAAGCTGGATTGCAGAACTTATTCATTATCTCTCAACTGTTCAAGTCACAACAGCAAGAGTACTTCTCATGCTACTGGGATATATGGCTGCGGCTTTATGCCAAACTGAAGATGAGATCCCTTCAGTGGTAGCTCCATGACAGATGGTGTCAATATACACAGCCGCTGACCACAAAGATCTACCTTTTCAATACTATAAAGCAGGATCTAGAGTGGTGGACTCACCCTCGCATCTTAGCAGGTGCGCCTTTTCAAATGCCAGAACCAACTGAGAATCTCAGGACAGACACCTCCAAAAAAGGCTGGGAAGCTTACACTGGCAACACCCACACTCAGGGCATTTTGTCTTTCCATGAGGCCAAGAAATCCATCAACTTTCTAGAGCTCAGTGTGATCGATCTAGTGTTCCTGGCCTTTTCATCCCAACTCAGTCATCGAATAGTTCATGTCTGAATGGATAATCAGGTTGCAATGTTCTACGTCAACAAGCAAGGATGGATGGGCTCTCGCTCCCTGTGCAGGGAGGCTCAATTGTGGGATCTTGTTCTTCACCACAAATCATCTCTCATTGCCTCTTACCTTCCAAGCAAGTAAAATGTCATAGCAGAGGCAAAACACATAGTAAAAATTGTTTTTAGGAAGATTAAAAGCAAGAAGCCGGAAAAAAACTCAGTTGGACCGCTAGATGACCGAGACGTAAAAGGGGCACTCAGAGAAGACAAAGCCATAGCGGAGAGATTAAATGAATTCTATGCTTTGGTCTTTACCAAGGAAGATTTGGGCAAGATACCGGTGCCAGAAAAGATATTCAAAGCCGATGAGTCAGAGAAACTGAATGAAATCTCTATAAACCTGGAAGATGTAATGGCGCAATTTGATAAATTGAAAAGTACCAAGTTGCCTGGACCGGATGATATTCATCCCAGAGTACTGATAGAATTCAAAAATGAACTTGCAGAACTATTGTTAGTAATATATATTTATCTTTAAAATCAAGCATGGTACCAGAAGATTGGAGGGTGGCCAATGTAACGCCGTTTTTAAAAAAAGGTTCCAGAGGTGATCCAGGAAATTGTACACTAGAGAGCCCGACATCGGTGCCAGGCAAAATGGTAGAGACTATTATTAAGAACAAAATTACAGAGCATATTCAAAAGCATGGATTAAGGAGACAAAGCCAACATGGATTTAGTGAAAGGAAATCTTGCCTCAACAATCTATTACATTTTTTGATGTGGTGAACAAACACGTGGATAAAGGTGAGCTGGTTGATATTGTGTATCTGGATTTTCAAAAGGCATTTGACAAAGTACCTCATGAAAGACTCCAGAGGAAATTGGTGAGTCATGGGATAGGAGGCAGTGTACTATTGTGGATTAAAAACTGGTTACAAGACAGAAAACAAAGAGTAAGGTTAAATGGTCAGTATTCTTAACGGAGAAGGGTAGATAGTGGGGTTCCCCAGGGGTCTGTGCTGGGGCCATTGCTTTTTAACATATTTATAAATGATCTAGAGATGGGAGTAGCTAGTGTGGAAATTAAATTTGCTGACGACACAAAGTTGTCCAAAATTGTTAAATCGCAAGAGGATTGTGAAAAATTACAAGAGGATTTTATGAGACTGAGAGACTGGGCATCCAAATGGCAAATGACGTTTAATGTGAGCAAGTGCAAAGTGATGCATGTGGGAAAGAGGAACCCGAACTATAGCTATGTAATGCAAAGTTCCACATTAGGAGTCACCAATCAGGAAACGGATCTAGGTGTAAAAAGAATTGAAGTGGTGCAAAGAAAAGCTATGAGAATGGTATGGGATTTGCGTTACAAGACGTATGAGGAGAGACTTGCTGAACTAAACATGTATACTCTGGAGGAAAGGAGAAACAGGGGTGATATGATACAGATGTTCAAATATTTGAAAGGTATTAATCCGCAAACGAACCTTTTCCGGAGATGGGAAGATGGTAGAATGAGAGGACATGAAATGAGATTGAAGGGGGGCAGACTCAAGAAAAATGTCAGGAAGTATTTTTTCACAGAGAGAGTAGTGGATGGTTGGAATGCCCTCCCGCGGGAGGTGGTGGAAATGAAAACGGTAACGGAATTCAAACATGCGTGGGATAAGCATAAAGGAATCCTGTGCTGAAGGAATGGATCCTTAGGAGCTTAGTCAAGATTTGGAGGCGGGGCTGGTGGTTGGGAGGCGGGGATAGTGCTGGACAGACTTATACGGTCTGTGCCAGAGCTGGTGGTGGGAAGCGGGACTGGTGGTTGGGAGGCGGGGATAGTGCTGGGCAGACTTATACGGTCTGTGCCCTGAAGAGCACAGGTACAAATCAAAGTAGGGTATACACAAAAAGTAGCACATATGAGTTATCTTGTTGGGCAGACTGGATGGACCGTGCAGGTCTTTTTCTGCCGTCATCTACTATGTTACTATGTTACCAATCAGGAAACGGATCTAGGTGTCATCGTTGATGATACATTGAAATCCTCTGCTCAGTGTGCGGCAGTGGCTAAGAAAGCAAATAGAATGTTAGGTATTATTAGGAAAGGAATGGAAAACAAAATAAGGATGTTATAATGCCTTTGTATTGCTCCATGGTGCGACTGCACCTCGAATATTGTGTGCAATTCTGGTCACTGCAGTTCATAAAGACATATTGGAATTAGAAAAGGTATAGAGAAGGGCGACAAAAATGATAAAGGGGATGGGACTACTTCCCTATGAGGAAAGGCTAAAGTGGCTAGGGCAGCTAGGAGAAGAGATGGCTGAGGGGAGATATGATAAGAGGTCTATAAAATAATGAGTGGAATGGAACAGATGTGAATCGCTTGTTTACTCTTTCCAAAAATACTAGGACTAAGGGGCATGCAATGAAGCTACAAAGTAGTGAATTTAAAATGAATCAGAGAAAATATTTCTTCACTCAACGTGTAATTAAACTCTGGAATTCATTGCCAGAGAATGTGGTAAAAGCAGTTAGCTTAGCAGGGTTTAAAAAAAAGGTTAAAGAAAAGTCCATAAGCCATTTTTGAAATGGACTTGGGGAAAATCCACTCCTTATTTCTAGGATAAGCAGCATAAAATGTATTGTATTGTTTTGGGATCTTGCCAGGTACTTGTGACCTGGATTGGCCACTGTTGGAAACAGGATGCTGGCTTGATGGACCTTCGGTCTGACCCAGTATGGCAATGCTTGTGTACTTATGGATACTTTGAGGAGACATCTTCAGCTTCACGAATAGTCATTGAAGAGCACAATTACTCGCTTCCTCTTCCAGTGGTGGGGTATGCCATTAATAGACCTGTTCGCAACCCCTCAGGTCACTAAATGCAGCAGAGTTTGCTCAAGGTATCCATCGCAGAACAGGGAAGCAGACGATGCCTTACACATCTCATGGCATCAACATCTCCTCTACACTTTTCCTCCAATTCCATTGGTATCTCTAACATTCCAAAAGGTGAAGTGAGAGCATGTCCACATGACTCATTGCCCCTCACTGGACGTGCCAGCTGTGGTTTCCAATGCTACTCAACATTGTGGCATAGCCACTGATACTCCTACCACAGAATGCAGATCTGATCAGTCAGGATTCAGGCCAGGTAATACATCCAAATTTGAAATCCCTCAATCTAGCAGCCTGGCTGATTCAGCCCTTCGCCAAGACCAAGATCTGTTCTCTCCAGGTGTCATCAATGTCTTGATGGCTTCTCGAAAAGCTTCTAAAAAATCTTACAGATCGAAATGGCGCTGCTTTCAGCAATGGTGTCTCCAAATGCACCTTAATCCTCTCTTGAGCCATATCTCATCTTTTGGACTACTTGCCCAGTCTCCAACAGGTGGGCCTCACATATAGTTTAGTAAGGGTACATGCAGCAGCCTTGTTGGTTTTCTCTGACCCAATTGATAACACCACTATCTTCAAGTGTCCTATACTGAAATGCTTTCTGCAGGGGTTATTTCATTTACATCCCCTACTCCAGCATGGGACCTTAACCTGCATCTGGAGGCTCTCATGCAACAACCTTTTGAGCCTGTGGCTTCAGCACCATTGAAATACCTCTCCTGGAAAACGAGTCTTTTTAGTATCTCTTACTTCAGCAAGACGCATTGGAGAGTTGCAAGTCCCAGTATATTACCTTCCTTATACTCAAATCTTGGATGATAAGGTGGTGCTAAGGATGCACCTAAATTTGTTCCAAAAGTAGTCTCTTTCATTTGAACCAGGTCATACCATTACCCAGTTTCTATCCACCACTGCATCAGTCAGCAGCATTTACAAATCCTTTATCTGGACTGTACTAGATTATTCACTTATTTCCAGTGTACAACTTCAACCAACAGGCCTTCACAGTTGTTTCTTATTGGCCTTCACCTAGGCCAAAGCCAGTCATGAAAATATCATCATCTAATTGGACTGCAATCACTTTTTTAATGAATCCTCACAACTTTCCTCAATCATTACCCATTCCACATATTACAGCTCACAGGCTCTGAGCAGCAGCAAAGAAAGCTAATTTAGGAGTCACCCAACATTTGTGGACGACTCCGCATACTTTCACCATACATTACTGCATAGATATGGAATCAACGCGGGATTCTTCTTTTGGGCAGGCAGTCCTGGCCTCCGGTCTGATGCTTCAACTTGTCTCCTTCTCTGGGACAGCAGATGACATCTCACTTTTATTCTAGTAGTATAAATGCTATACATGACGTAGTCATGTTATGATCTGTTACCTGTAGCTTGGGCGTCTCCATTTGTGTGGCTACACAGATCATTGTCCATGCAGAAAGTAGAGTTGCTTACCTGTAACAGATGTTCTCCCTGGATAAAATTATCTTTCAGCCACATAAAACCTCCCAGAGTTAAAGCTGGCTCTGATATAACTAGCGGCTCTACTGCCAGTGGTTACATTGTGGTGGGAATGCCCCACATGGGCAGAAGACTGTTCTATAATCTTTTCAGCTTGGGACTACTGGGTCAGCTGTGACACTGTGGCACCACCATTTGTGTGGCTGGAAGATCATTTGTCCGTGGAGAATGTCTGTTACAGGTAAGCAACTCTACTTTCCTTCTGACCCAACTTCCTATTTTCAGAAGGGGCCGCTGAATCAGAAGGACTGCTGCAGGCCAAGACAGAGTTTCAATACACTGCTGCTGCAGGGTGAATATTTATTGCAAGACAAATAAACTGGGTAACTTGGGAGGGGAGAGCTGCCGCCGCTGGTCCAGGAGAAATGGTGGGGGGGGGGGGGGGGGGAAGGAGGCATATTTGACTGAGAATGGGGGCACAGAAAAAGGGTGAAGGCCCAGGGGACACATGGACAAAGAATGGGTGAAGACACGGGGACACATGGAAAGAATGGGTGAAGACGCAGGGGGCTTATGGAGAGAGAATGGGTGAAGACACAGAAAGCACATGGCGAGAGAATGGGTGAAGGAACGGGGGCAAATGGAGAGAATAGGTGAAGGCACAGGGGGTACATGGAGAATGGGTGAAGGCACAGGGGGGTGCATGGAGACAGAATGGGTGAAGGCACAGGAGGCACAAGAACATGGGTGAAGATACAGGGGGACATGAGAGAATGGGTGAAGGTACAGGGGGCACATGGAGAGAGAGGATCGGTGAAGGCACAGGGGGCACATGGAGACAGAATGGGTGAAGGCACAGGGAGACAATGTGTGAAAGCACAGGGGGCACATGGAGAGAATGGGTGAAGGCACAGGGGGAACAGAGAGAATGGGTAAAGGTACAGAGGGGCACATGGAGAGAATGAGTGAAGGCAAAGGGGGCACATGGAGAGATAGAGAATGGGTGAAGACACAGGAGGAACATGGAGAATGGGTGAAGACATGGGGCGCATGGAGAATGGGTAAAGGCACAGGGCAAATGGAGAGAATAGGCGAAGGCATGGGGGGCATGGAGACAGAATGGGCGTAGGCACAGGGGGCATGGAGACAGAATGGGTGAAGGCACAGGGAGCACAAGAAAATGGGTGAAGATACAAGGGGAACATGAGAGAATGGGTGAAGGTACAGGGCACACATGGAGAAAATGGGTGAAGGCAAGGGGGCATGTGGAGAGAAAGAATGAGTGAAGGCACAGGGGGGCACATGAGAGAACGTGAAAAAGCCCCTTCCAAAGGTACAATACCTGTTCAATGGTTGCTGGGGTAGCCGAAGCTCCGCCAGCCAAAGAAATCCACTGCCTGAGTCACCCCCTTCCTCCTTGTACTGCTTCAGGAGTAAGGAAGTCAGCGGAGTGCCTCCAGCCACCAACCCTTGCACTCTGTAAGCATGCTTACTTCGGGCATGAACTGAGCATGCTTAGGGAGTGCCAGCATTGGCAGCTGGAGGCGTTGACTTCCTCACTCCTGAGGCAGCACAAGAAAAAAGGGAGACACTTTAGCAGTGGATTTCTTCCACTGCCTTCAGCATCCCAACCAGCAAAGGTATAATATCTCATTTGGGGGGGGGGGGGGGGGGGGGAGAGGGAGAGTAAATGTGTGCCTCCCCAATCCATCCATATGCCCTCCCATGAACAGTTGGCTATGGCCCATAAACAATAATTTTAATCGAAATGCAGTCCTACTCATAACATGTAGCAGCAGCACCAAACTGGAGTCACAGCTACCATCATCAGAAAGTTTAATCACTACACAAAAGCAATTTTTATAGTGCAATAACAGTTCAAATTATTTCTTGAAAAAACTGCAAAAAAAAAAAAAAAAAATACTGGTTTACCAAACTCAAAATGAAAATACTTATCTTCAGAAGCAAGTGCACAGGTAAATGATGTATCAGTTTGAAAGGCATGTTCAACTATACATAAAATTGGATATACTTCAAAGAATTACAGGTCCACAACACAGACCATATTTTGCCTTATCTGCTTCAGAGAGACCAACTATCATTCAGAGACACTTGTAATGTTACTTGGAAGCCACTCACACCAACTTTAACACTAAACTAATGTGAACCCTAAGCATCACCCACCAGTGCACTTGCTTCTGAAAATAAGTATTTTCAATTTGAGTTTGGTGAACCAGTATTTCTTGCAGTTTTTTCAAGAATCAATTTAAATGTTGTTTTTGCACTATAAACATTTTTTTGTGCAGTGATTAAACTTTCTGTTGATAGTAGCTATGACTTCAGTTTGGGGCTGATGCCACCACATTATGAGCACAATTAAAATTATGTTATAAAGATGTTTCTTTAGTTTATTTAAGATACTGTACAAACGATAATGATTGGGGGTTAATTTGTGATTTGTTTTCCAGAGTGGTAAGAGGTTGACATTGGGCAATTCCCATTTGCTGAATAGATTCCGTGCTACTTGGTCATTTAGAAACCATTTGTGAGGGTTTAGCCTCTGGTTGAGCGAATCTGCTACATGACTTTTCTCACCTGGAAAGTATGTGGCCTGAAGAATAGCTCCCATGGAGAAGGCTACATTCCATATCTTGATTGCCTCATGGAAGAGCTGGACAGAGTTCAAACCATCTTGTCTGCTAATGTAAAACATGGTGTCTTGATTGCCCTAATACACGTTTTCCTTTCAAGATCTAAAGCACTAAGAAGAGGGCACAGAGCTCAAGTTGATGTGTAGGGTTCTCTTGTTGCTCATCCAGGCACTTTGGATGCACAACTGAAGAATATGCAACCCCCCCCCCTTTTGGTTGTAGAGACATCAGCAGTGAGAGGGGAGCAGCTAGGTGGCTGAAAGGGGCAGCACTTGGAGAGATTGTTGTTGTCCTGCCACCAGGCCAGGGAACATCTGACACATGGCAACACACTGACTCATGGAGAAGTTGGCAATGAGGTATCACTGACAATGTATATGCAATCTTTCAAAGGGGACAATGTAGACTTTGGCCTCTGTACCCCAGGACCCATAGGCTGGATTGGGTGGTTACGTATCTGGTACCACATAGTTGTGAACACAGCATTCTGATTGTGTGCTTTTTGCTGTCTCTCATCTGTTAGGTAAGTTCTGGCTGTCTGTGTGTCCAGGAGTGTACCAATGAAGGAGATTACTATTTGGCACCAAGGAGGATTTGGTCTCATAGATGAGGAATCCGAGACACTACAGCAAGGACCCACTGATCTTGGATGTATTGCACTCATCTTGTCAGGCCTGTTGCATGATGAGCTAAACATCCAGATATGGCAAAAAAATATATATCTGCTTCTACAAAGGTGGGTAACTGCAACCTTGAGGCAGTTTGTGAACACCAAGGTGCTGAAGAAAGACCAAAGGATACAACTACTACTACTATTAAGCATTCCTATAGCACTACAAGGCATACGCAGCACTGCACAAACATAGAAGACAGTCCCTGCTCAAAGAGCTTACAACTCATTACTAATAGAGATGGTTCTGGAATATAAAACAGAAGTATTGCAATGTTGTGGATGAATTGGTATATGAGTGTAGGTGTCCTTACTATCTAAAGAGGCAAGCTGAAAAAGACTGATGAGCAGAACAATGGTAACCAAATAATTTATCTTGAACTTCTCCTTCAGTATGAAAGTGTTGAGTTCTTGTGTATTCATTATGGACTGGAGACACCCCCCCCCCCCCCAAAAAAAAAAAAAAGTGTCTTGGGGATTAGAAGGAACCAGGAGTAAAATCTATGAATCTGTCAGGAAAGGGGTGCCAATTCTATTACATGAATAACAAGAATAACTCTAGCTGCAAAGTGAAAATAAATCTGCAGTCTTAGGTGGGGGAGAGTTGTAAGAAGTTTATCTAGTATCCCCAGTTGATCTTTAGCACCCACTGCTGCTCATTTTCAAAGAACATAGACTTTCAAAGTTACATACATTTCTATAAAACTGCAAGTCTATGTGCTTTGAAAATGAGCCTCAATGGATTTTTAAGCCTCTTTAGACAGCTCTCAAAAACTAGGATGAGATTGGATAGCAATAGATGCTGTGGCTCTTCGTTGCTTCCGTTCATGAGGTCTGCCACTGTTTATAAGGTTGACAAGAGCTGGTGCTGTTGAGTCAGTAATGCATATGATTGGAAGAATCCATAAGTACAGAACTGTTGTATGAAGGGCTGTTTCTTGCAAAATGACTCCTGGCCCCTCCTGAACAAGACCGAGTGGTTAGTAACCGGCAGTGTGTTTTTTCTTGCAAAAAAAGGTGCTGGTACTCAAATGCTAGGCCACCCTTCAGCAGTGGGGTGATCACTGAGGGACCCACCTCATAATAGCCAGGCCCCCTGCAACCAGTCACAGAATCTATTACAGGACAGAATTGGTGTGTAGGGCCTGAGCTCTATCATTAAAACTTGGGGGCCATGGGTCAATTTTAGCAATGGAAAAGGTGCCGGTTCTCAGTACCCCCTCAAAAAAAGCTCTGGTAACTGGGCAGATAACTCCTGGTCTCTAATCATAGAGACTGTGTATTTGACAGTTTCCTTCAAAAGACTGTTTCCAATGAAGGGAGCATCAGCAAGGCATCCATGGAAGCTTTCAGAGCCATGCTATTCTATGCACTGCAATAGACATTTAATATACAGGAGGCAGCATTATAAACTTCAGGAGTGGAATTTATGAGGTGAAACCATTTTCCTCTAAATGAAGTTACAGATGAGATAACTGCTCTTGGATACCCACTGGAGGGGATCATGCTGTATAAGGGAGTGGTAGCATTGTGTGATTTGCAGCTAATGAGCAAGTGTCTTCAGAATGAGCATGGAGGCATAGCAGAATTTTTTTGCTTCTTTCCTGGTGGGATGTTGGCCTGCATCTTGGATGTTCTGGATTTCTTGAGAGCTGCTTCAAACACCAATGATTAGTTATATAAGCTGGAGGTGAACAAGGCCAAGCACAGGATAGATTTAATTTTAGGTCTAGGCACCTGGAGGGCACTTGCATCATGAGTAGTGTTTGCCAATTTTTTAATTGCTGAGAAACTGCAGGATAGTGTGAAAATCCTGTCTGTTGCCCATGACAAGTAGTTTCTACAGATATGCTTTTATTATTTTCTGGAAGAACCTAGGATAGGAATGATTATCCTCTTGGCTATCTGTAGAAAGTTCTTGAGGAAGTTCAAAAGGGCATGACAAAGCATTCTACAACAGTGGCAACATTGATAACCTATAAGATGAGAGGATATGTCATCAGTCTCATGAATAGTCCCAAGCATATGCATGGGGCTCCGTTATAGCTTGTTGGTAAGAGCAGAGGGGTGGCCACTGACAATCCTGCTGTAGCACCCTGGAGCTGAGGGCATACATTCAAAGGAGGGGGACCTAGTGTGGCAGAGGCCTTTTGAAAACTGAGCTATGAATAAGGAATGCCTAAGAGAAGACAGAGCTCCACTGAATGGGGTGGCCCTGGATAGTTCAATTTGTAACACTGGTATGGCACAGCCACTAGAGGTGTCTGTGTTGTCACTGGTGGGCCTAAGTCTTTTAAGGGAAGGTGTATTGGCTTGTTGCAGGGATATTAAGCGGGATCAGTCTCTATGAGCTCAGAGTAGATATTTCTTCTCCTGGTCTACTGCCCGTTCAGGCACTCTTCCTTAATGGGGCAACACAACAGGAGAAACATCCACTTTGATATTAAAAGAGTGGTAGTGTTTGTGTTTACGCTGGAGGTTTCATTACTTATTTATTGCATTTGTATCCCACATTCCCCCACCTATTTGCAGGCTCAATGTGGCTTACATAGATTTGATAACATTGTCATAACAGGATATCGGATACAATTAGTAACGTGTAGCGCTTAGGAAGGGGTGAGGGAAGAGAGTTGTTAGGGTAATTATAGGAGGTGTGCGCTCATAGTTGAGTGGACTTAGTGAGGTTATAAGTTCTCATTGTAGGCCTTGTTGAAGAAGAATGTTTTCAGAGATTTTCGAAAGATGAATGTTTTTTTGATTGCTTTCAGGTCTGTAGGTAATGCATTCCATATCTGCGTGCTCTTTTAAGAGAAGGTAGTGGCGTGCATCATCTTGTATTTAAGTCCTTTGCAGCTGGGGTAGTGCAGGTTTTCTGGTCTGCAAGGGCTGAGAAACTGTGTGTGTGTGTGGGGGAGATAGCATGAGGCAGCATGCAAGAAGGGGGAGCTGACTTCATGCTTTGATTTTCTGTGCTTCCACTGAATCAGAGAGCCCACGCTTTCAGTGGGCACATATGTATGCATGTGTGTGACACAGAGAGATGATCAACTCAAGGTAAAGTTGGAGGGGGGGTGAAGGAAGGATGGCTGCAGCTGAGGGGAGCCACACAGCATCAGTCTTGTGGGGTTTACTGGTGATTGGTATGGGGTTGGCGTACAGCCTGACAACAGCACTATCAGCTTCACTCCCACAGGTGATGATGCAGGACCTGTTGGGAGGAGGGAAGAGCAGAAGCTGTGCAATTGGGAACTCATAAGTAGCTGGCAAGCCCTTGAGAGATTTTGTCGTCAGGATTTGGCAGTTCCCTTCATTGTTGAGGGTGGTTTTCTTTTCTTGGTGATTTTTTTTTTTGTACAGGCTTTGTGAGTTAATTTTCTTTTCAAGGAGCAGGAGAGCTGATATCCATCTGGCAGGTGCAGGAAGACAAGGCTAAGGTTAGAAAAGAGGGCACCTGCTAACACATAAATATCACACAGCTTCTCAAAGGCATCCACATTTCCAAAAAAAGATCTTAACATATCTAGCCTGTTCAACTAACTGATACTAAGCCCCTGAAAAGAAGTAAGGTCCTAATTGTGTATACCCTGAAGACATTGGGGACCAAAAGAAACTACTTCACTATTATAACACACAAGAACAAGTATTTTTCAACAAAAAGGAAGCTGTAGAAAAGATGATAAACGCTCCAAGGGAATAAACTTGAAAACATCAAATATTTCTTCATGGAAAGGGTGGTGGTAACAAAAACAGTAACAGAAGCCAAGAGATCATGACACTTGAACAGAAAAATTAGCTGTGAAGTAGTAAGGGGCAGTCAGAGCAAATGGGGTCAACAGCGTTGCACCAGGAAGTAAAGTACATTGAACATGATGATAGAGAAGGACCCAGTGTAGTCTATGAACTTAAGCTACACAAAGGGAACATTCAATTTTCAGGCATGGTATAATAAAAGTAGATGACAATAACTAGACATCACACAGCCAAATAAAAGGTGATATAATTTTATAAGAACTAGAATTTTTTGCTTGTTTTGCAGAATTAGAAAATAATAAAAAATTTGTATCTTTCCCCCATAAAGTGTCCATCAGCACTAGTGGCAAGCTCATAAATCCTCTCTCCTTCCTCCCCCTTCTGCACACTAGTGTTTGGTAGTCAGAATCTCAATGAGGGAAACAAAATTTCAACTTTCAAATTAGATATAGCACCAGAATGTTGCTATGCTTTTGTCATCCTCCTTCACACCAGAAGTTTCATTGCCCTGTTGAATCCAGCTCCAAACAGGGTTAACAACTGGCTGAGCACATAGCTAACACCCTGGGCAAAGATACTGAGATTTATCTTCAGAGATGGATGGCTGTAAAATCCATTGTTATTTTCCTGCTCTAACAAACAAGAGGTTATAAACACGCCTCTCGTTCAGAGAGCTGAGGGTTTCATCAATGGGAGAAGATTTAGTCTATAGGAATCCTCAGAAGGAACAAAGTATGTAACAGCTCTGGAGATGAGAGTGATCTCCTATTGTCAGTGTGGAAATCCTGCCCTCATCTCTTGCAGCACAGGGGGTGTGGAAAGAACGTTAGCCTGTTGACCACTTAAGCGAAGAGTAAGAGGCAAGTCTGAAAGTTGGGGGCAGAGAAAGACGAAGTAAATAAGTTACGCCCAAACCTTCCAACCACCATACTGGCCCCTTTTCCTTAATGTGAGGAGGTCCTGGGCATTCCAAATGTTATACCCAAATTACAGTAAGGGTAGATCTTTATTAAACTTCATACGATGGGCCACATTCTTGGCTTCCAAAATGACCTGTTCAAAGATTAAAACAAATATGTTAGAGGGAAAAAGAGACAATGATAAGGAGAAACAAAAAAAGGTCAAACAGCAAAAAGAAAAATTCATGTTTAAGTTTAAAAGTATTCCAAAGTAGTGGTCATTATAGACACCTATAACCATGAAGAGATATCACACGCCAACACACTGCGCCTTGGGTGAACTTCTTTATAAAGGTGGTTAATAAATCTCAATAAACAATAATATTGAGGGGGGAGGGGAATAATCTTATACACACCTTGGGCATGCAGACCAGTATTTTACATGCTCAAATAGGTGCTTAAATTCTTAGTGTACACATGCATAAATTGGAAAATATAGCCCCTATTTTTAGGTAATATATATGTATATGTATAGGCATTTCCAAGGAAAGAGAACAGGCAAAATAGGGTGGGATTGACACATCTGCATAATGAGTCACATGATGGCTGCCTAAGCATCAGATGTGTTCCAGAGCTCCTTGGGCCAGAACTAGTACTAACTGGTTTTCTAGCAGGTATTTTTCTTCAAAATCAAAAATAACTGGAAGGCATACTGCTTCATGAACAAGGCTGAAGGAAAGCGAATATCCAAGTCGATACTTGGCCCACTAAAATCAAGCAATGGATCTTGGCAAGCCATAGTAGTCGAGTGCATGGCCATTCAAGTTGAAGCTGGCACTCTGCATGCAGACAATCAACTTGCAGGACAGCATCAGTGCGCTGGTTATGGAGGCAGGCGTAGATCCTAGCATGACTTTAGATATGGTGCTAAAAGAGCTACATGCTGGAAACGCAGCTAATTACCTGCATGTTGTCTTTGCGGCAGTCTGAGGTAGGAGCGATCCGTCTGGAGTTTCAGAAAGCCATGAGTCACACTGGGCAGGTGGAGCAACACAGTGCCCAGATGTAGGACCATCTAAGAATAGCCATACTGGTTCAGACCACCAGTGGCCAATCCAGATCACAAGTTCCTGGCAGAAACTCAAATAGTAGGAACATTCCATGCTACCAATCCCAGGGCAAGCAGTACATAAGTAATGCCACACTGGGAAAAGACCAAAGGTCCATTGAGCCCAGCATCCTGTCCACGACAGCGGCCAATCCAGGACAAGGGCACCTGGCGAGCTTCCCAAACGTACAAACATTCTATACATGTTATTCCTGGAATTGTGGATTTTTCCCAAGTCCATTTAGTAGCGGTTTATGGACTTGTCCTTTAGGAAACCGTCTAACCCCTTTTTAAACTCTGCTAAGCTAACTGCCTTCAAAACGTTCTCTGGCAACGAATTCCAGAGTTTATGTTTAAATCTTTTTATTAAAGAGTATGAAAAATACAACAAAGAACCAATGATATTTTGAAGATACAATATGTGATACAGAATGTTGAATTCTCAATAAACATGCTATATAAAATTACATATCTTGTCTCCTTTGGAAGTCTTTAAGTTTTAATCTATTTATTGACTTATTATATGAAATCTGTATACTTAATGCTCGGCAGGTAGCCTTACTGATACCACAGACAACTTGTAGACCTTCCACATACATCAAATCATTTTCTTCTTTTATCCCTAGACCCCCCCCCCTCCCCCCTCCCTCCCTTCCTGGTGGTTTTAATGTTCAACAGATTTTATGGATGATACTGCAAAGAAGACTCTGTTATCCTGGTGCTTATACAGAACTGCAGAATATAGCAACAAACTCTGTTTCAACCATGTGATGCATCTCGTTTCAAACCAAAAAAAAAACAAAAAAACAAAAAAAAAAACCAGACATGACCGCCTATAGTCGGTTCAGAATAAAACTTCTCGCCCTGGGTGCCAGGGACTGGATATAGGGTTCCCAGATCCTCAAGAATGCCTTCTTCCCCTTAGGGGAGGATCCCACCTCTCTCCTCTCCATCATCAGCAATTCATATAATCTATTTCTCCAATGCCAATACTCCGGCGGGTCAGAGTGTACCCAGGCCTGCAAAATCAGTTTCTTACCTACTAAACTGGCTTTCCTGATGAATTGCCTGGCTCCCCCCGTGTGCGAGACAAAAAGCTCATAGTGATCCAAAAGGAGACCCTGCGGAGTAAGTGGGACCTTATTCTTTAATACCAACTCTAGAAATCCCACAATTTGCCTCCAATAATTCTGGATTTTGTAACACTCCCAAAGGTAATGGAATAGTGTGCCTTCCCTCTGCCCGCACTTAGTGCATAAAGGATCAATTCCTCCTCCGAATTTAGATAGTTGCTGCTTTGACATGTATGCTCTATATAGGATCCTATATTGACATTCCCTCATGGTCGCATTTCTCGATAGAGTAGGTATCCTAGCAGATAGTTTCTGAAAGTCTAACTTCAGGTTTGGACGCTTTAGGTCATGGGCCCATTTCCCTAATATATAACCTGTATCTCTACCTCTGCTCGTCTCTCCCAATGCTTTTTGTAATCCAGAGACCGATAAACGCTCCCCTCGTATAGAACTAAAAAATGCCCTTATTTGGCGCCCATGTCCACTACTCAATTTCCCTTGTTCTAGAGATCTGACATAATGTGCTATCTGATAATACGCAAATTGATGGTTTTGAGTGATACCCACCCCCAAGGCTCCCAGCTCCAATAGTCGTCCCTTAGAATCTAGTACATGTTCTAATCTGGTGATCCCCATCGTTGCCCACCTACTAATTACTTTATTCTCCGTACCCGGTAGAAACTGAGGGTTGCCCTGCAGCGGCAGCAGATCTGTTTCCTCCGCTGCCAGCCCCCAGATCTCGTTTAACTCTCTCCACATTTGTCTCAAGGGTCTTACCAATATGCTATTGCTTACCCATGACGGGAGTTGTCGGCTCGGGCATTGTAACATGAAATATAAGTGGTATGGTTTAAAACATTCCTGCTCCAAACTACGGGGGGTATAGTCTTGCCTATCTAATAACCAATCACCCAGGTGCCTGAGTAGACTTGCCTGATTGTAACGGCGGAGGTTTGGTAGTCCAATGCCTCCCTCTCTCCATGACCCCATCATTAACTTCAAAGGGAGTTTTGGCTTTGATCCTCTCCAAATAAATTTCCTTAGGTATTTAAGGATTTGATTTATGTCTTTAGCCCGTAATCTTATTGGGAGTACCTGAAATAAATATAACCATCGTGGAAACTCCACCATACGGAATAGATGCACTCTCCCATGTAGATTAAGTGGCAGGGCTCCCCATCCATCTAGTCGGTCCTTCAAAGCTGCAATCCTATTACCAATATTCATCAGATGTATTTCCGATGTTTTTTTAGGAATCTGTACTCCCAGGTATTTGAGTGACTCTGATGCCCATCGTAGTGGGAACTCTGTTCCCCACAACTGCCTCACATTATTATCTGTGGCCAACGCTAATGATTTTGAGTAATTTATTTTAAAACCGGCGAAGTCCCCGTATTCCCTAAAGAGTTCTAATAGGGCTTCCAGTGATCTTTTTGGTTGCGTTAAATGGACCAACAGGTCGTCCGCGAAAGCAGATATCTTAAACCCCTCAGATCCCCATTTTACCCCCTCTATTTCTGGATGGTCCATAATTTCCCTGATCAATGGGTCTAGGACTAAGACAAATAGCAGGGGCGAGAGAGGACACCCCTGTCTCGTGCCCCTCCCAATCGGAAACAAAGGCGACTGTTCCCCATTGATCCATAAATATGCCTGTGGGTTTACATATAGGGCTCCTATCGCATCCTGGAAAGCCCCTTCGATGCCCATCTTTGTCAACACCGCAAATAGGAAGCCCCACACCACTTTATCAAAGGCCTTCTCTGCATCAAAACTGACCACCAGAGAAGGCCGTTTCTGTCTTTCCACTGTCTCCAAGGATGCCAACAGGGCCCTCACATTTTTTGCCACTGTTCTCCCTCGCACAAACCCAGCTTGGGGGGGTGCTATTAGTCCAGGCAAGAGTTTTGCCAGTCTATTTGCCAGTATCTTTGCATATAATTTAAGATCACTATTTAATAGGGAGATTGGTCTATATGCACTGACGTCAGTGTCTTCCTTCCCAGGCTTTCGTAATAAAATTATTTTTGCTATATTAAGGGAGTCTGGCATTGTCCCAGTTGAGATCATGTGGTTATATAAATCTAACAGAGGGGGTGTGACCTGCTCCTGCAGGATCTTATAAAATGCTACACTAAACCCATCCGGCCCTGGCGCTTTGTGCAAATCACTTTGTTGTAAGGCCAGCATCAATTCCCCTTCCTCAATAGGTTTGTTCAGAGTCTCCCTCTGCTCCTCAGTGATCTTGGGCAAATTTTGGTTTATTAAATATAGGTTACTGTCTTCTACAATATCCGTGGGTTTTGCGTATAGAGCCCTAAAATAATCCCTAAATCTCCCTATAATACCTCCAGTTTCCTTTATGAGATTCCCTCCTCCATCTTTCACTTGTAGGATCCTTGAGGGCCCTTTCTTCCCTTGTACTAACCTGCCCATTAGTGCACCTGCTTTATTTCCATATTGGAATAATTGGTGTTTATAGTACATTTGCGTTTTGTGTGCTCTTTGATGAAGAAGCTCATTTAGGTTTTTCTGGGTTATGAGCAGCTCCTTCTTGTTCTCGTCCGTTACTTCCTCCCCTAATCTCTTCCTTCTCACCCGAACCTCCCTTTCCAGACGGAGGATCTCTATCATCCCTCATTCTCCTAACTCTAGCTCTATAAGCTATTACCTCCCCCCTCATTACAACTTTGGCTGTTTCCCAGTATAGCGCCACCTCCTGTCTGTGACCTCCGTTAAATTGTTGGAAATCCTGCCATTTTTCACTGATAAAAGGCTTAAAATTTGGATCTCTATACAGTTCAAATGGGAATCTCCATCCTCCCCTCCCAAGCCCCCCTCCCGTAACCTGTAATTCAAACCATACCATCGCGTGGTCCGATATCTCGCATGGGCCTATCTCTGCTTTTGGCACTTGGGAAAACAGTGCTGGGGATATGAGAAAGTAATCTATACGGGACTGGGTCAAGTGCGCTCTGGAGGTATGTGTGTAGTCCCTCTGCGAAGGGTGCAATATTCTCCACACATCTATCAGGTTGAGGGCTGAGCAAAGGAAAGGCACACCCCTTGATTGAAATCTATGCTGCAGACCCGGTTTACTACATCTATCCAGCTCCGGATCTATCACCATATTAAAGTCCCCTCCGAGTATTACATTGCCCCCCTGGTATGGGCCCAACAGTTCCAATAATTTGTTATAAAATTTCTTGTCATATACATTGGGTGCATATATGTTGCACAAAATATATGAAGTTGTGCCTATTTCCACTTCCATTATCACTATTCGGCCTTCCTCATCTCGTTTTATTAGTTTAGTTCGCATTTGCAGGCCCTTCCGTATTAGTATCAGCACTCCTCCTTTTTTCCCTTGTGCTGGTGAGCCTACTGCCTGTTCTACCCAACCCTTCTGGAATTTGTTATGCTCTTTATTTGAGAGATGGGTCTCCTGGAGGAATGCTATGTCCGCTCTGTGTCTCTGCAGAGCCTGCAGTACTTTAGTACGTTTCACCGGAGAGGAGATCCCCCCCACATTCCAGGATATTAACCTAATTGGGGTCATCCTCTTGTTTTACAACCATTACAGCATCTGATAACTTTCCCATTCTGAAGAGCGCCCCCCAGCCCCTGGGCACCCTCCTGTCTTTGATCTGCAGTTGCGATCCGTATGCGGCTGTCCAAACCAACAAGGTAAATAATATATATATATAAAAAAAAAAAAAAAAAACCCCTTGCTCTCCTTACTCCTTTCCATGGTTCCCCTTTCCCCTTCCCCATCTTCCCCCTATCCCTCCCTTCCACCACCTCTGTACTCCTTCCTTTCCTGACCTGTTGTTCTCGCTAGAGAACGAGTCACGCCCCCCCCCCCCCTTTCCCCCCTAGCGCTGACATCCAGATTTGATATTTTACCCTTTGTTAATTATAAGTTTCTAACTTTTATACAGTCCTGCTTCCTGTTATACATAGTATTGGCCTTAAATTTACATCTTTTCTATGTGAGCTTAGGCACGGCCTTTGATACAGGGAACTTTGATACAGGTCCCTATAGGGGCCTAGATAATCCCTGCGGTGATATGCATTCTACCTTTCTATATAGTCCTTACAGTTCTGTCAGCATTATAGGTATTTAGTGTCTGGGCTTACTCCAACCAAGCCTTTATCACCTCCTTTTCACTGATCTCCTGGGCTGCTGTTCCGTGCGGCCTCGCTTCCTTCCTCCGGTCTCAGCTCCATTTTGTTAGCAAAGTGTAAGGCCTCCACATGTGAACTGAAGAGGTGTTGTTTGCCCTTGTACTGAATTCTTAGTTTGGCAGGAAACATTAGCGCGAAGTTCGCTCTTTTTTCATACAGGTTCTTGCATACTTCTACAAATTGCCGCCATTTTGTTTTCACCCGTGCGGCTCCTTGTGCTGTCTTTCCGGCTGATTTTTGTGGCCATTCCGACCCGAATCGCTGTTCGCTAGCCGTTGTGCACACCAGGGAGGTTTCCCGAGCCTTTCCAGCTCAATTTTGTGGGTTCTCTACAGATGCGTGCAGCGCTAGGGGAAGTTGTTTAACGAGGGGTCTCGGAGCTCTCTTAAGCGGCGACCTTCCCCTCGCCTAGCATCACGTGACTCAAATTCCAGAGTTTAATTATGCGTTGGGTGAAGAAAACCTTTCTCCGATTTGTTTTAAATTTACTACACTGTAGTTTCATCGCATGCCCCCTAGTCCTAGTATTTTTGGAAAGCGTGAACAGACGCTTCACATCCACCTGTTCCACTCCACTCAATATTTTATATACCTCTATCATGTCTCCCCTCAGCCGTCTCTTCTCCAAGCTGAAAAGCCCTAGCCTCCTTAGTCTTTCTTCATAGGGAAGTCGTCCCATCCCCGCTATCATTTTAGTCGCCCTTTGCTGCACCTTTTCCAATTTTACTATATCTTTCTTGAGATGCGGCGACCAGAATTGAACACAGTACTCAAGGTGCGGTCGCACGGCATTATAACATCCTCACACCTGTTTTCCATACTTTCCTAATAATACCCAACATTCTATTCGCTTTCCTAGCCACAGCAGCACACTGAGCAGAAGGTTTCAGTGTATTTTATCAACGACGACACCCAGATCCCTTTCTTGGTCCGTAACTCCTAACGTGGAACCTTGCATGATGTAGCTATAATTCGGGTTCCCCACATCTGTCTCAATAGCAGACTATGGACTTATCCTCCAGGAACTTCTCCCTTTTTCAAACCCAGATACACTAACCGCTGTTACCACATCCTAACCTGTTACCACATCCTCTGACAAAGAATTACAGAGCTTAACTATTCTTTGAGTGAAAAAATATTTCCTATTTGATTTAAAAATATTTCCATGTAATTTCATTGTGTCCCCTGGTCTTTATACTTTTTGAAAGAGTGAAAAAAATTCATTCACTTTTACCTGTTCTACACCACTCAGGATTTTATAGACCTCAATCATATCCCCACCCCCCCCCCCCCCCCCCCCCCCCCCCCCACACAAGCCATCTCTTCTCCAAGTGTAACAGCCTTAACCTGCCTTTCATCATATGGAAGGAGTTCCATCCCCTTTATCATTTTGGTCACTCTTCTCTGAACCTTTTCTAATTTTTCAGACACGGTGTCCAGAACTGAACACAATACTCAAGGTGAGGTCACACCTAGAGCGATACAGAAGCATTATAATATTCTTGGTCTTATTTTTCATCCCTTTCCTAATAATTCCTAGCATCCTGTTTGCTTTTCTGGAAGCTGTCACACTCTGGGCAGAAAATGTAAGCGTATTGTCTACAATGACACCTAGATCTTTTTCTTGAGTGTTGATTCCCAAGATGAACTCTAACATCAGATAACTATGATTCGGATTATTCTTCCCAATGTGCATCACTCTGCATTTGTCCACATTAAATTTCATCTGCCAGTTGGATGTCCGGTCTTTCAGTTTCCAAAGATCTTCCTGCAATATTTCAAGGTCCGCACTTGTTTTGACAACTCTGAATATTTATTTTTTTTAAGATTTTGCTCACACCTTTTTCTAGGTGAGTTACATTCAGGTACTCTGGATATTTCTCTGTCCCAGGAGGGCTCTCAATCTAGGCTTGTACCTGAGGCAATGGAGGGTTAAGTGACTTGCAAGGAGTGGCAGTGGGATTTGAACCGGCAACCTCTGGATTTCAAGACCGGTGCTCTAACCACTAGGCCAGTAGTTTTGTATCATCTGCAAATTTAATCACCTCACTTGTCATTCTGATTCCCAGATCATTTATAAATATGTTAAATAGCACCGGTTCCAGGGCAAATCCCTGTGGCACTCCACTGTACACTTCCCTTCATTGAGAAAAATGACTACTTAACCCTTCCCCCTGTTTTCTGTCCAATAAGAAAATTAAAAGTCATAGGATAGGAGGCAATATCCTTCTGTGGATTAGCAATTGGTTATTGGACAGAAAACAGAGGGAAGGGTTAAATAGTCATTTTTCTCAATGAAGGGAGGTGTACAGTGGAGTGCCTTATGAGAGACTCTTGAGAAAATTAAGAGTCTCTCATAAGGAACTTTGTCAAAAGCTTTCTGAAAATCTAGATATACTACATCAACTGGCTCACCTTTATCTACGTTTATTCACACCTTCAAAGAAATGAAGCAAACTGGTGAGGCAAGACTTTCCTCGGCTGAACCCATACTGACTCTGTCCCATTAAACCATGTTTGTCTATGTGCTCTGTAATTTTATTCTTTACAATTGTTTCTACTATTTTGCCCGGCCCTGAAGTCAGGCTTACTGGTCTATAATTTCCTGGATCACCCCTAGAATCCTTTTTAAAAATTGGAGTCATGTTGGCCAACCTCCAATCTTCAGGTACTAAGGACGATTTTAATGACAGGTTACATATTACTAACAGCAGAACAGCAATTTCAAGCTTGAGTTCTTTGAGTAACCTTGGATGCCACCCAGTCCAGGTGATTTACTACTCTTTAATTTGACAATTTGGCTCAGTACATCTTCCAGGTTCACCAAGATTTCTTTCAGTTCCTCCGCATCATCACCCTTGAAAACTATTTCCAGTACAGGCAGATCTCTTACATCTTCTTCCATAAAGACAGAAGCAAAGAATTCATTCAGTTTCTTCGCTATGGCGTTGTCCTCCCTGAGCGCACCTTTTGCTCCTTTGTGATCTAACGGTCCCATGGATTTCCTCGCAGGCTTTCTGCTTCTGATGTACTCGAAAAAGTTATTCCTGTGAGTTCCTCTGTGGCAAGTTTCTCTTCATATTCTCCTTTAGCCTTCTTTATTAATGCTTAGTATCTGACTTGCCAGTGCTTATGTTGCTTCTTATTTTCTTCACTTGGGTCCTTTTTCCATTCTTTGAAGGGCAATCTTTTGGCTGTAATGGCCTCTTTTACTTCACCTTTTAACCATAACGGCTGACGTTTTTTCTTCTTTCCACCTTTGTAAATACATGGAAGGCATCTGGATTGGGATTCCAAGATGGTATTTTTGAATAACATCCATGCCTGATTGAGTGTCCTAATCTTTGCAGCCAATCTTTTTAGTTTCTTTATAACCATTTTCCTCATTTTATTATAGTTGCCCTTTCGAAAATTAAATGCAGCTACAGTAGATTTCTTTTGTGGGTTCATCCCAGATAGTAGCTCAAACTTAATCATGTTATGATCACTGTTTCCCAGGGGACCCAACTCTGCCACCTCTTGCACTATGCCCTGCCCACCACCAAGGACCAGATCCAAAATGGCTCCCTCTCTCGTCGGTTCCTGGACCAGCTGCTCCAAGAAGCAGTCGTTTATTACATCTAGAAATTTGATCTCCCTGGCACTATTATAGCATTGCCCAATTTGCCAGCTTTCCTAATCTCTGTAAACATTTCTTCATCCGTCTGTTTGTTCTGTCCCAGCGGACGGTAGTACAGCCCTACAAGAAACCTCCTTCCCTTCACACATGGAATTTCTATCTATAATGATTCCACACTGCTATTTGTGTCATGTGGAATGTTTATTTTATTTGACTTGATTTCCTCTTTAACATATAGCGTGCAGTGTGGGTGGTTAAAGGAGTGGTGATGGCACTCTCGCTGTTATGTAATTTCAAAAATATCATGCATTTGATTGTCAAGTTTCTTTCTTTCTTTTTTTTTTAAACACATATGTGTATTGACACATACCTTACAGCTTCCTTGGTGCAGATGTAATGTGTGCACCTCCTTTCTCTAGGTACTTTTAGGTGCTCAGTTACAAAATCACCTCCTGGAAGGTACTTTTATAACAGGCCACCTAAAATGTGCATTAGGTATATGCAAGTAACACCAGTTTTCAAAGGGAAGGTTTGTTGATACTCTTCCTTTGAAAATTATCCCATGGGTCTTAAGAACATAAGAGTAGCCATACTGGGTCAGACCAATGGTCCATCTAGCCCAGTATCCTGTTTTGCAAACAGTGGCCAAGCCAGGTCACATGACACCAATCCTGGGGCAAGCAGTTGCTTCCCCATGTCCATCTCAACAGCACACTGGCTCTTTGTCACACAAATTTACCAGTTTATTTTAAAGATATATGCACGTATTTGTGACCCGCTGAGTGAAAAGGTACTAAAAGTGGGGTAGAGAGATCAACTGCATAATCCTAACCCATTAAGAAATGAGAAACATTTATCAATTTTAAAAAAATGGGGGGGGGGGGGGGGGGGGGGGAATAGCAAGTTTGCAGTTTTTAGCCTGTAGAACATGATAAAAATCAAAGTGTGAAAAAAATTGCACAGTTACATTCTACTGACCCTATAGTACACAAACACAGTAACATAGTAGATGATGGCAGAAAAAGACCTGCACGGTCCATCCAGTCTGCCCAACAAGATAACTCATATGTGCTACTTTTTGTGTATACCCTACTTTGATTTGTACCTGTGCTCTTCAGGGCAAAGACCGTATAAGTCTGCCCAGCACTATCCCTGCCTCCCAACCACCAGTCCCGCTTCCCACCACCGGCTCTGGCACAGACCGTATAAGTCTGCCCAGCACTATCCCCGCCTCCCAACCACCAGCCCCGCCTCCCGATCTTGACTAAGCTCCTGAGGAACCATTCGTTCTGCACAGGATTCCTTTATGCTTATCCCACGCGTGTTTGAATTCTGTTACCGTTTTCATTTCCACCACCTCCTGCGGGAGGGCATTCCAAGCATCCACTACTCTCTCCATGAAAAAATACTTCCTGACATTTTTCTTGAGTCTGCCCCCCTTCAATCTCATTTCATGTCCTCTCATTCTACCATCTTCCCATCTCCGGAAAAGATTCGTTTGCGGATTAATACCTTTCAAATATTTGAACGTCTGTATCATATCACCCCTGTTTCTCCTTTCCTCCAGAGTATACATGTTTAGTTCAGCAAGTCTCTCCTCATACGTCTTGTAACGCAAATTCCATACCATTCTCGTAGCTTTTCTTTGCACCGCTTCAATTCTTTTTACATCCTTAACAAGATACGGCCTCCAAAACTGAACACAATACTCCAGGTGGGGCCATATCAACGACTTATACAGGGGCATCAACACCCCCTTTCTTCTGCTGTTCACACCTCTCTCTATACAGCCTAACAACCTTCTATCTACGGCCACCGCCTTGTCACACTGTTTCATCGCCTTCAAATCCTCAGATACTATCACCCCAAGATCCCTCTCTCCACCCGTACCTATCAGACTCTCCCCGCCTAACACATACGTCTCCCGTGGATTTCTATTCCCTAAGTGCATCACTTTGCATTTCTTTGCATTGAATTTTAATTGCCAAAAATGAAAGTTGCCCAAATTTACCCCTCCAAACTTTTATAGCCTTTATCTTTATTTGTAACCCCACTTTTGGTACCTTTTCGCTCAGTGGGTTGTATTTTGTAAATAAAAAAAAAAAAATGCACAAGTCCCAGTCCTGTCTCCAGGTCAGCTCAGGTCATATGTATGCACATAAGTTTAAGCAAGCATTTTGCAGGCAAGTTTAGAAAAAATGCTGTTTCTGCATGCAATACACTATTGCAGCCACAGAAATGCCTTTTAAAATTAACTCCTAGCGCAATAAGAATCCAGGGGCCGAACATGCCTTGGAAGTGAATTATGTGCCGATAGGAAGAAGGGCTTTTAATCATCCAAGAACTGCACTAAAATGGTATTTATGATAAAAATCCTTGAGCTGATGTATGTGGTATCAGGTGAAAAGTATGAAAGGAAAGAACACAGGAAGAAGTAGAAAGCTGATAGCAAGATACACAAGAAGGTATGTAGCCCTACCTGGTGGTGGACATAAGAGTTACAGCCGTAACACCAGACAGAGAGGTCTGAGTAGCTCAACACGATGAGGTGTCCAGAATTCAGGCTATGGGCCAGCATATGCTCATTCACATACCGGCCACAGTATACCTGGGGAAAAGGGAGAGATGAAAGGGATTAAAAAGAACAGGTTAGGAAGCTCCAGACCCAGCTTTCCCCTGCTGAGAAAATTTACCTCGTAGCACACTAGACAGACCCAGTTCTCAGCACTGCCACACTCCCCGCAGGCCTGCAGCACATTCAAGCCAGAAGAGGGAACTGGTTGCACTGACTCTAGATGAGGGCACCAGGGCAGTGGAGTCACCGCATACAATGTTCCCTGTGTAGAAGAGAGGAGAACATCACACAGCTTGGCCAATACATCTCACTCCTGCCCCAAAGGTGATTACATAGCATGCATATACTAATTGTTAATAGGTTATTGATCTGACAGAGCATAAACAAAACAATTACTTGTGTTATACTAAAATAGCCATTTCCCTGTGCGCACTAATGCTAGAATGGTTTTCTAGTAATTTTTAGACCTCTCATTTTCCAGCTTCTCTTACTACTGCTAAATCTGCTACTACAGGAAGTTACCAGACTTTCAGAATGAAGACTTCTTTTCAACCTTCAAAACCTCCACGGACCCCCCCACATACTTCACTTTAATTTTTACATGTATTTACATGACAATGTCTTCTGCCCCTCCCCCCACTGAGATACACAGCGCCCACACTCATAGCAAATAACATGCACACTTGATCCTGATCTGTCTGCCATTTTCAGGACACAGACCACAGAAGTCTTCCCAGCACTGGCCTTATTTCTTAACTACTGGAGTTATCATCGAAGCCAACTCCAGCCCATCATAAACAACATCAGCAGCCAAGAAGTCTTAAATTTTGTTTTGATTCCACCCTCTGTGTCTGTATCATATCTCCCCTGTATCTCCTTTCTTCCATGGTATACATATATTCAGGTCTTCAAGTCTCCTCTCATATGTCTTTTGATGCAAACTCCATCATTTTTGTCACCTCTCTCTGAAGTGCTTCAAGTATTGTATTGTGTGTGTGTGTGTGTCTTTAGTAGAATATGTCCTCCAAAACTAAACACAATACTCCAAGTGAAGTCTAACCAATGACTTGCACAGGAGCACTAACACCTCATTTCTTCTGCTTGTTATGCCTCTCTCTGCAGCCTAGCATTCTTCTAGCTCAGCCACCATATTTTCACATTGCTTCGCCACCTTGAGATCCTCAGTCACTATCATCCCAAAGTCCCGCTCCCGGTCTGTGCATATCAGTCTCTCACCACCTAGCACATAAAACCCCTTTGGATTTCTACACCCCAAGTGCATCACTCTGCACTTCTTTGCATAAAATCTTTAACTACCAAATATTAGACCATTCTTCTAATTTTTGTAGATCATATCTCCCATGGCCACTTCCTCCAGATGTGCACTCTTCGTGTCATCTGCAAAAAAGTAAACTTTTCCTTCTAACCCTTCGGCAATGTCACTCCCAAATATACTGAACAGAACTGTTGGGGAATTGAGGCCAATTCTCTGAGGGACCTATCTAAATTAGCAATATACTTATCTATACTGTCTAATAACACACATATATCTTCCAGGTTAATTCTACGATCCATCCTGGGCTGATATTTCAGTGGTCTTCCTCACTCCTTTAAATGAAGAAAAGGGCCGAACAGTAATCTGACCAAATCACTTTACCCGTCTCTCCAACTTCCATGGGCCTCTACTGATTGTCACCCATTAGGAATGATTAACAAATCTTACAGATGGCCCCCACTGAGTGTTGGTTCCCAATTTAACAAAATTAATTCAGCAGTACACAGAAATTTAGTTCTGGACATTTAATACTGTCCAGATGAAGCCTAAAATCTCCAATTATTACCAACTCTGAAGTCTTCAGTCACTGTTCCACTAACAAAAATAATGCCATGCATAATTGTACTATTCCCCAGTGGGATATACATAATTAAGAATGGCAGTAACTGTTATCTCCTACCCGCATAAAATTCACCCCTACACCGCCTGTCTCAATAGGGTATTTCTGCAATTTAAACTTAGCCCCTAAAATAATTGCTACTCTTCCCCCCTTGTTTTTCTTTGTAAGAGCAAATGTAGAATACTAAAACTTCCAGGACCTAATATAGGGACAACACTAATCCTCTTACATACAAATTTCCATGAGAAATCTAACTTCTTAGCCACAACCAAATCTCTAATTATCAAAGCTTTATCACAGAATGAGGGTCAACGTAAGCTTAAAAATCTCCCTAACTCTTCCTATTGGGACTAAGATCAAATTCTTCCTTCTCCCCCTCCCTCTGACTACTCCCTATTAGAAAGAAACATTGTTGACTTCCTGTAACCACCTTGGTCTCTACCTCCTCCACTCCCAGGACAAACCTTAAATTATAGCAGGATTCTGTTTTTGTAAAAAAAATTGGGTTAAAAGGGTTAAGTTAATGTACCCCCTCCCCAATACTACTGGTATATCCAATGACATGCTTCCAGTCCCACAAGGTGGTGTAGAATAAATATAACTCGTATATAGGCAATAGACAATTACAGCAGTAAACACATTCAAACAGTAGACATTGTGGCATAGTATGCTTCTTGCAATGTCAACACAATACACATTAACATTTCTTACAGGCAGTATAGGGTGTAAGCAGAGGTGAAGTGGAACACAGACAGAAACTTTGCACCTCCTTTCTCTACAGGAAAGGGAGGGGGCAAAGTAATCATGCAGATTTAAAAATGTTATTTAGTTCAAAGTGTTTTATTCCAGCCTAAATACTCCTGGTTAGTAGAGCTAGAACTATGCAAGCTGTCAATACCCCCCCCCCCCCCCCCCCCCCCCCCCAGTTTTGACCTTTTGGAGGGCAATTTACAATACAGACCAATTTGCCCAGGTAAAATGGCTTTGAAAATTATCCTCAATTTTAACTCACATCATGCACACACCTTAAAGATTGTCAAACACATAATTTTTAGCTTTGAGATGTTAATTTTATTTTCAGTTTAAAGATTTCAGCCTCGCTTTTTCTGAGATAAATCCCCAAAGCTCTGACTGTAATTTAGTCATTTACATGTAGATGTGGTCACATACGTGTATAAATGAACTCTTATAGAAAAAGAAAAATCTGACTGGCACAAAAGTAACACTTGGAAATCCTAGCACATACTTTGCTGGTGGGCATGCACAGGGATGGAGTTTGAGCAGAGCATGGGTACTGTGTGTAAGTAAGCACATCAATTATAAAATACTATAATTTACACAATTACTTGAGAAACATTGGTGCAGACAATTTACAACAGTCCTAGAGCTTGTGTAATGTCCGTACCTCCACTTATACTAGCATTTTATAAAGACAGATTTCTTCTTGTCTTTATAAACTAGACTTCACATTAGGTGACTTAAAAAGCACTTTAACTAGGTGTCTCCTTATACAATTATTTCCCATATGTCTTATTTGCTGGTTACTAATTTTATTAACGAGGCCCAATATTGTCCTCTTTCACCCATTCCCTGCACTTTCCACAGGAGCTGATTAGAAGCCTTTCCCCATAATCTCTCCTGCAGGCTCCATCATACCATATAGCTATAGTGGCCTCTTTAGCTGGTGATATTAATTCTGGTCACCTGCCACCTGCTTTTATGTTTAACTCCTTTTTATTAAATTCAACACATAAACAGCACTGTACACAAAGATGTTCTTCAATTATATCTTCCTATCCCACCCTCTAGAACCTCCCCCCCTTCCCCAACCTACTAGCTAAGTATCACAGGTATTCAAGTCATACAGTCTTGTCTATACAAGTTCTTAATTTAGAATTCTGCTTCTTCCTTCTCTGTCAGAGCAGATAAGTTAGCTTTGGTTAAAGTTTTAGATAATTTCTGTTAGGTTTCTCTTAAAAAAAAAAACCCAATATGACTTGTTTGATCACGTCTAACATCACTCAGCAAGCTTGTTGCACGTACCTTGCACTGAGACTGGTTTTTCAAATAAGTTTTAGTCCTCCTTGGTTCCCTTCTTCTCCGATATATATACACTGAACTTTCTCTGCAGTCCCATCTCATGATTATCTACCAGAGATCCTTTCCTGTCATCCACAATGCCCCCCCCCCCCCTTGTTCTTCCGATGCACCTCAATCTTGCTGTCTCTCAACAGGACAAATCTCAGATTGCATAGCAGTTTTTGTCAGCTTTCTTCTCTGCCTCCCACCACCACTTACCGAATTTGCTTCCGGATTGTTCTTGAACAAATGAGCCAAGGTACCTAAGTTTCCAGGGCCGCTCCTGCCACTAGCCCCCTCTAATTGCTCCTCCTCCTTCAAATCACCAACCTGCAACTGATAGGGACGTACAGTTTACAAATGGGAGCATTCCTTTCTGTGGCAACAAAGTGGAGGAAACATATAGAGCACACTTACCTCTGGAGTCTGCTCCTTTACCTCTCTGGCCCCATCGCTGCCCTCCATTTCTTTTTCTGATACGTACCCTGCTGTAACCAAGCCAGGAGAATCTGGGATGGATCTGGATGTTGCATGGAGCCAAACCTTTTTCCTTGCCCCACCCACTGGTGTAGAGCAAATGTTCTGATGGGCAGAGGTGGAGTCAGTAAGGCTTGATAAAGTGCCAGGAGAGTCTTGCCTCAGGTGAAGGGATTCCAGAGAGGTGCAGATCTGCTCAGCAGGCTGCACATCCCTTGCCTCCTCATTCTGCCCTATAACCTCTGTTGACAGCTGCTTCTTGTCATCCTTTACTCCGTTGGAACTTCCTGGGGTAGCTGGAGACTGCTGACTCCTCAAGATGGCAGACTGTTCACCACAATATTGTACATTCTTGACAGATGGAATCTGATGTTCCCTTGTCTCCTCCACTGGCATCCCTTTGTCAACATTCCCAGGGGTTACTGGTGGAGCTGATGACCTCAGACTTCTTTCTTGAACCTTCTCAGGGGAGGCAAGCAATTTCTGTCCTTTCTTATCATACTTCCCGGCAGCTGCCAGCGACTCCTGACCCCTGCTATCTCCTTTCCCAGAGGTGGATGAATATGCTGGTGACAGTTGAGATTTCCCATCCACCTTCTCAGTGGTTACTGGTTGTGCTGGTGAACTCTTAACACTTTCTTTCTGCCTGTTCACTTTAGGAAAGGGGATCTGATCTTTGATGGGACTATGTGAAAGACTTCTGGTTACTGCTGGTTCTTCACCAAGGGCTTTAGGGACTACATGCAAAGGAGAAGAAGAATGCAAACTTTTACTAACACACAGTTTAGAATTTAAAAAGAGTGCAACACTTAAGCTATAGAATATAATGTAATTTGGGCTGATATTATAGCTGGGTTAAAAAAAACAAACATATGGACAGTTTTCAGGAAGATGGTCCATTAATTATTAGCTAGACAGACATGGGTTATCGCCACTTCTGACTCCTGGAATGACCAACACGAAATGGCCATTCTTATTTGAATCTACCAACTGGATTTACTGGACCATTGGTCTGACTCGGCATAGCATGTCCTATCATGCACTCCCTTGCTCTGTGAAAATGTTCTTGATGCGTTAAAACAGCAAAACAAAAAGAAAAAAAATGCAGTAAGTTCAGGTGACAGTTAATCTTATTTGTCAAAAATTATGGAAATCTTACTGTTATAAACCTGAGATAACAAATGTAACTGAGCCCCATACAAGCATTACTAGTGCACCCAACAGAATTTCTTTTTATCATCCATTTCTTTTTTTAAACTTCTTTAAAAAGTCAGGAATGATGGATACAGCCTCTCAGGGAACACAATAGAGGAGCAATGACACATTACTTTTACTTCACTTCTTCTCAACGGGTGTCCCTCCAGTCTGAGCATTTCTGGAACTAGATAACACCCTAACGAATATAAATAACAGCAAAACTTTCAGTTTGAAAGGAATGGTCATGGGAGCTGACTGGAGGAAACTGATGGTAAGGAAATTCCTGTTGTATTACACTGCCTGGACAAACAGCAACAGGAAAGCACCTCTATGGAAATCCAAAGGAGACAGAGAAAAGTACAGAATGCAACACAAGTAGCAGTTTCGGGAGTGAGTAAAAGAAGATCCCACACAGATGCAAATCCAGGAGAACACCTTTATTGACACCAACAAAGACCCGATACGGGGCCATCTTGTGACACTTTTGGAGTTTACTGCGGCTAGCACTGTTTTTGCAGTTTTACTTATTGTGATTGCAGTATATATATGACATTGAACTAAGATTGTATATTTGCAACATTTCTTTTCACCGACCAGTGTCTCTTCAACCCCTGAGGCAAGCAGGGTTGTCCCGCCAAAACACAGCCCCGTGTCGGGTCTTTGTTGGTGTCAATAAAGGTGTTCTCCTGGATTTGAATCCATGTGGAATCTTCTTTTACACACTCCCGGAGCTGCTACTTGTGTTATATTACACTCCCCATCAGTCATAGGCATTGCTACAGAGTGACAAATGCCACCCCGAAAAATTGCCTTGCCGCCCCAACCAGAACAAGCACCCATAAGCTGCATGCCATCTCCTCCTCTCTCAAACCCTCCCCCCACCACTACCACCACCCTCGATCTGGCATCTCTCTCTCTCTTTCAAATTCCCCCTCCAGAATGCCTGGCTATCTTACAACTTGTTTTTCCTCTAGAGGTCACCGGTAGCGGTAGAGAGTCACATATGCTGCCTGTGGTCTGCCTTGGTGCCTTTCCTCTGCTGCTGCGTGCTGACTGTGCACATAAACCAAAGTTGCATCAAAGAGAGTGGGACACAGTAAGTGACCTCTAGAGGAAAAACAAGTGATAGCTGGGGGTGGGGAGAGTGTTTGAGAGGGGGAGATGCCAAATCAAGAGTGTGTGTGTATGTGTGTGTGTGTGGGGGGGGGGGGGGGGGGGGGGGTTGATAAGAGGAGGAGATGCCAGATTGAGGGTGGAAGATACCGGATTGCATTGTGCTGGTTCTGGTTGGGATGGCATAGTAATTTTTTCAGGTGACATTTGCCAACCCAATTTGCCCCATAGTGATGGCCTATGGAATGGGACACTGCATACAGTAGATAGTAAGAGAAGGGGGCTGGATACTAGGAACAGCTGAGTGACAGGAAGTGAAGATGTCTGCAAATGTGCTTCAGTCACCACCACTGCTTGCAAGGAATGGGCTGTAATACGTGGAATGTCAGAGATGAACGCGTCTGCAGCATGAATGTAGTAGTGACCTCTGGGTGACTGAGCTATATGAGGAAAGGTTGTGAGGGTATATCCTCAGATGAAGTCATCTTTAAGTAGTGGGGAAATAGTTCTTCTATAACCCAAGGTATGGAGTAAATCTATGATAGTCGCTAGACTGTGGAGGTGGACAGAAAGTTGGAAGAACTGACTGGTTGATATGGAATTCCAACACCACCTTTGGTAAAAGCTTTGGGCATGTTTGTAAGAGAACTTGTTACTATGTTACTTTAACATGAAGAATCTGGGTATATGGCTTGTAGTACACAAGCGCCTGCATTTCTCCAATCCTTCTAGCAGACATCAGTGTTACCAGAAACAATGTTTTCCAGGAGAGAAATTTGAGATCAGAAGATGCCATGGGCTCAAATGGAAAGTGCGACAAGGATTCCAGGACTAAATTGAGATTCCAAGCTGGGGTAGTGTATCTTATTGGAGGGACAGGTGTAGTAGGCCTTTTAAGAAATGTTTGACAATGAGATATTTTATCAATGAATAACCGTCGATGGAATCGTGAAAAACAGATAATACTGCTATATGAACTTTGATTGAATAATAAGACAAACCTGAGTTTGAAAGGTGCAGCAAATAATCTAGAAAACTGAGCAGAGGGTATGAGTCCAACTGAAGCGGTGTACACCAGTGTTGGAATCACCTTCATTTTGATGCGCAAGATCTTTTTGTAGAATCTTTTCCTGTAGCTGAAAGAAGTTGAAGTACTTCTTCAGAAAAACTGAGGCCACTTACAGATATGGCTGGATCAACCACTCTATTAGGCGAAAATAACTGAGATTTGGATGTAGTTTGCCAGCCCTCTGCGTTATCAAATTCCAATGCAACAGAAGAAAAAATGGTGGTCGCAAAGACATTTGGAGAAGTAGAGGGAACCACGGTTGTCTTGGCCAACAGGGCACAACTAAAATTAGTCCAGTTGCTATGTGGTGTGCCTTTTGTAGAGTCCCTGAAATGAGAAGAATGGGGGAATAAACAAACAAGAGGCCCTGATGCCACTGGATTTGAAACGCATCTTCCATGGCTCTTCTTGGATCTGAATACCTGGAGCAGAATTGGTGACATTTGCTATTGTGTGGGGATGCAAAGAGATCTATTAAAGGATTTCCCCGCTTGTGAGTAAAAGGTACTGAGTAAAAGTGGTCTTCAAGGACCACTCATGTAGCTCCAGCCAATGGTTAAGGAATCTGCTAACGTATTCTGCTTCCCCAACAGGTATGACGTGATTACATGGGACTCAAGTCAGATTACAAATCTCCATATCCTAACAGCTCCCTGCAGAGGGTCTGGGACCCCATCCTTCCCTGCTTGTCGATATACAACATTGCAATCTGAGTGCCTGAACGCACATGGATGACTTGGTGGCGTGTGTCTGAAAAGCCTGAAGAGCCAATCGAACTGCCCTCAGTTTTAGAAGACTGATACTGTTGTATCACTCCTGTGTTGTCCTTTCTCCCTGTGTATGCAAATCGTTCAAGTGTGCACCCCACCCGATTTTTGTCCATCAGACCCAACTATTCAAATCACGACTGACACATCAAAAAAGAGCACCCTGCATGATGAAGAGCAGCCTTGATGTGGTGATTTAACAAGACTTTGGTGGACAGAGACTGTGTAAATCGGTACCAACAATCTTTGAAATGCCACTGAAGGGGCCTAATATGAAGTCTGGCTAGAGCACTATATGAACAGCTGTTGCCATGTGTCCTACCAGGATGAAGATGGATCTTGCCTGCTATAGAAACAAAGAAACATGACAGGAGATAAGGGCCAAACAGCCCATCCAGTCTGCCCTTCCTCAGTAACCACTAACTCCTTTTCCTAAGGGATCCCACATGCCTGTCCATGATTCCTTCCATTCTACCTTCCACCAGGAGGCCATTCTACGCATTCACCACCTTTTCTGTGAAGGAATATTTTCTTAGATTCCTCCTAAGCGTATTTCCTCTTCTGCCCATCAGCTGCATGTTGCCTTTAATATCAGGCATTCTCTGTATTCCATATGGACTCCATCTGGACAATAATTGGCTATGCCCACGAGTGACATTGTTGGACAGCACGTCCATTGAAATGGGGGTCCGATGCCAGAAGGAGCATACCAACAAAATCACCTTGACAAAGAAGCACAACTAAGGACGCTCCTTTGGGCAGACTAGAGGCTACTGTGGTATGCAGAAACATTGCTCTTTAATACAAGAGGATGTGTCTGATCCTTATTATATCAGGTAATGGACGTTATGGAAGTCTTGCCCCTAGAAGTCAGTTGTTCAAAAAGTAACACAGAAACATGACAGCAGATAAGGGCCAAATGGCCCAGCCAGTCTGCCCTTCCCCAGTAACCCTCCTTTTCCTAAGGGATCCCAAGTGTCTGTCCCATGCTTTCTTAAATTCTGACACAGTCTTCGTCTCCATGACCTCCTTCTTACACTAAAGATTCTTATATATTTTGACATCCTCTTTGGAGCCACCTCACTTTTTTGCTTTGCTTTTTAAAATCAGTGATACAGAACTTAATAATTAATGGCTTACACTACACTAATGAATTACATTTAAGACTACCAGAATCATTAGGGAGTGAATGAAGGACCGGGAGAATAGGAGCATAAGAACAGCCACACTGGGTCAGACCAATAGTCCATCTAGCCCAGTATCCTACAGGATTTTATTTATTTATTTTTATTTATTTGCATTTGTATCCCACATTTTCCCACCTATTTGCGGGCTCAGTGTGGCTTACAATACATTGTAAAAATGGAAGTGCAGTTGGTTGCAGTACAATTATGGGTTACATTGTGAAGAATTATATAAGACAGAGTAAGTTCAAGATATTCTTAGGGGATCGAATAGTGGATTATAACAGGGGTGAGTTGAGAGGGGGGAAACATAATCGAGGGAATAGGGAGGTCTGACAAATTTGGTCAGTAGGTAGGGTTTAAGCACGGGAGTTGAGGTTCAGAGAGTGTATTGGTGCGCGTCTATGAGATTGCATGGGCTTTATGTGTTTTGATCTTTGCCGTAGATTTTCTCGAAGAGATAAGTCTTTAGTAGTTTGCGGAAGTCGGTCAGTTCGTAGGTCATTTTCAGACTGCGGGGTAGTGTATTCCAGTATTGTGTGCTCATGTATGTGAAAGTCGATCCGTGCAGTGCTTTGTATTTTATGCCTTTGCACTTAGGGAAATGGAGATTGAGGAAGGTTCGGGACGATCTTTTAGCGTTTCTGGGTGGCAGGTCAATTAGGTCAGACATGTATGCAGGGGCTTCACCGTGAATGATTTTGTGGACTAAGGTGCATACTTTAAAAGTGATGCGTTCCTTGAGTGGTAGCCAGTGTAGTTTCTCCCGTAAGGGTTTTGCACTTTCGTATTTTGGTTTTCCGAAGATGAGTCTGGCTGCTGTATTCTGTGCTGTTTGAAGTTTCTTCAGTATTTGTTCCTTGCATCCTGCATATAATGAGTTGCAATAGTCCAGGTGACTGAGTACGAGTGATTGCACTAGACTACGGAAAACAGATCTTGGAAAGAATGGTCTAATTCTTTTCAGTTTCCACATGGAGTAGAACATTTTTTTTGTTGTGTTGTTTGCATGAGTCTCGAGAGTTAGGTGGCGGTCGATGGTGACTCCAAGGATTTTTAAGGTTTCTGAGATTGGCAGATTTAGTTTAGGTGTGTTGATGGCAGTAAATTTATTCGTGTTGTATTGGGAGGTAAGTATGAGGCATTTAGTTTTTTCTGTATTCAGTTTCAGTCGGAATGCATCTGCCCAGGTATTCATGATGTGTAGACTTTGGCTGATTTCGTTAGAGATTTCATTGATGTCTTTTTTGAATGGTATATATATCGTTACATCATCGGCATATATATGTGGATTGAGGTTATGGTTAGATAAAAGTTTTGCCAGGGGGGTCATCATTAGATTGAAAATAGTTGGTGAGAGGGGGGATCCTTGCGGTACTCCACAATCAGGTGTCCATGCAGCTGACGTAGTTGAGTTTGATGTGACTTGATATGAACGTGTGGTTAAGAACCCCTTGAACCAGTTTAGAACATTACCTCCTATGCCAAAGTATTCGAGAATGTTTAGTAGGATTTCGTGGTCTACCATATCAAAGGCACTCGACATGTCAAATTGTAGTAGGAGTATATTGTTGCCGGTTGCAATCATTTGTTTGAATTTGGTCATTAGGGTGATTAGCACTGTTTCTGTGCTATGATTTGACCGGAATCCTGATTGGGAGTCGTGTAGTGTGGAGAACTTGTTGAGGTAGTTTGTGAGTTGTTTGGTAACCATCCCTTCGGTTATTTTAGTTATTAGTGGTATGGATGCTACTGGTCTGTAGTTTGTTATTTCGCTTGTGTTTTTCTGTGTGTCCTTGGGTATTGGGGTGAGTAGAATGTTTCCTTTTTCTTTTGGGAAAAGTCCGTTTTGTAGCATGTAGTTCATGTGGTTAGTTAGGTCTATTATGAATTGTTGGGGGGCTGATTTCATGAGGTTGTTTGGGCAGATATCTAGTTTGCATTGGGATTTGGCGAATCTCTTGAGCGTTTTAGAGATTAGGTCTTCTGATAATAGTTCGAATTCGGTCCAGATCCTGTCTGCTGGGTATATTCCGTCTTCTGGGTCTAGACAACTTAGGAGTGTTGTGTATTCCGTGGGGCTGGTGGGTATTTTGAGCCGTAGTTGTATGATTTTTTCCTTGAAGTATTTCGCGAGGTCATCGACCCCTGGTGTATCTTTGCTGTTGGTTGTTACTGGTGTGGTGTCAAGCAATTTGTTTACGAGATAGAAGAGTTTGTGTGTGTCTTTATTAGCAAGATTCCATACTACCAATCCCAGGACAACAAATGGCTTCTCCCATGTCTGGGATGATCCCCGGGATACTATGCTGGGTATTGGATGTGATGGGTTTAAGGCTTATTATTAGGGAATATTTTATTAAATGGGCTACTAAACCTAGCAGCAAGAGAACAGCAGGACTACATGACCACTCTTCCCCAACAATTCAGTCTCAACTTACAAGATTACGCAGTCTGTTACAAAATCTGTGGGCACAATGTGCATTATGAGATGCAATTAATAGAGAGGCAGTACTTTTGAGAGGGATTTGGCATAATTTTCGGCCTCATTGGTGCACATTTTGTCCTTTTTGCAGGACGGTCTGTCCAAGGGTTTGGCTTTCCATCTGGACGTGGTTAGTTTTCTCAGAGGAGTTAAATCTCCAAGGTAGCCAATTTGTCTGGAGTAACAGCTTAATGTGGTACTGCGAGCCTTTCAGCGGCTTCCCTCTGAACCATTAACTGGTATGTCTCTGAAGGATCTTACTCTGAAGTCCATAAGTTTTGACACAGGAATTAGCTAGAGTAAATGAATCTTGCCTTGATGAATGAAATTAATCACACTGCTCAAAACTTACAAAAAAAAATTGAACTGCTTTAGTTTTGGAAAAGTGCTCTTCAATTGAGACATTTGCTTCAGGACTACGTGAGGTGCTGGCCCACTGAGAGATTAATATTTTTTGAGGAATTAATGCATGAAGGGGCATGTCAGAGGAAACTTCTCTCTAAGAATCTATGATTTATTAATGGAGGGGGATTGCAGAAAACCTACATATAAGTCTAGGTGGGAGGAAGATCTGGGAGTATCTTTTTCAGTAAGAATATATCACTAATAATTTAACACATATATTCAAGATTATGTTCTATCCTTTTCTTACTTTTTAGCTTTCCTGTTCTCCTTTTTTGCACCCGAATTGCACACAGTTTCCAGTCACAAAATTACATTATGAGCTCTGCTTCCTGTTAGAGCTGTCTTTTCTTATGTTTTTTCTTCTATTTTGCACTAAATCCACTTTTTATATTTCTGTGCATGTTTTCTTTTTCTTTCTTCTCCTCCACACTTTTGGCGCCAATTGGTATATTTAAACTGTAAGAGTACCCAGCTGCTTTTTCTACTCGATTCACCCCAGCATTTTTTCCAAAGGTCTTTTAAAAAGGTATGTACTTTATATTTTCAGCGATGCTCATCTTTGTTGGCTGTTAGTATTTTGGATACATTTCATTGATAACACTATGTCGTATACCTAGCACTCCGCTTTTCTTTTAAACCGGTATTTTTTTAATCACTGACAGGGTAGTATTTTAGAACCCCATTGCACTTTTCTCTTTTCATGTAGCTCTCTTCAATTTTCTAATGTAAGATGTTTCTACTGCACACTTATTTCCACAATCATTCTATCGCATCTTTATTTTCTTGCCAGTTACAGATAGCCCTCTAGCATAAGGTACATACCTTTCCGTTCCTTTTTTCACAATTTTTTTTCACATTGGTTTATTTTTTATCATGGCACTTGCGTCTTTAGTATCAGCACTTTTGTCTGTAACCTAGATTTCCCACACATTCATACCTACCACCCTACCTCATACCACCTCATTTTTATATATGCTAATCTACCACAACACTCTTTCAAATTTTCACAGGTTTTCACTCTTTATTCTATTTTATATTACTTAGAGTCCACAGTTATTACATGCCCATCCTTGCTGCTTTTTTACGTACTTAACTCTAATGATATTAACATACCACTTTATTTTCATTTTATTATATTTTATTTTACTTTTACCTTATGTTGGTAAGCAGGTGGGGGGAAGAGGGGTTGGTGGTTCGGAGGCGAGAATAGGGGAGGGCAGACTTATATGGTCTGTGCCAGAGCCGCTGATGGGAGGCGGGACAGGTGGTTGGGAGGCGGGAAAAACTGCTGGGCAGACTTATACGGTCTGTGCCCTGAGAAAGACAGGTACAAATCAAGGTAAGGTATACACATAAGTTTATCTTGGGCAGACTGGATGGACCATGCAGGTCTTTTTCTGCCGTCATCTACTATGTTACTATGTAAGGATTACACTTCTCTTTCATATTCAGACAGTTGAGCCCATTTCTTTTTACTCTTTGCCCCTCTTGCTCCCTTTCACACTAATGGCTTTTTTTCTATAACATCTTGCTCATAGTTCACTTGACTGTTTTTTTGTAGATAGTCTGGTTAGATATTTTTGAATCTATTTTTAATTTTTTTTGTTTCATGTGCTTTCATTTGGTCACTCACACAGTCAAAGAGACAGTAGTATACTTTATTTGACAGTCTTTTTGGTGCACATACTTTTAATCATCTTAATTTCTTTACATCTGTATTTTATGATTACTGACAGAGTATCATTAAGTGTTATATACATCACATAATGTACATGTTATTATCCATATGTCTTATAATAGATGTATTTCTTTCCCTTAGACCATACTGTACCTTTTTATTACATCTATAGTCATTGACTGTTTGATGGTGTTGCACTTTATTTAAAAGGTCAGTCCCTACTTCATTTTATTCTGATATTGTATTTCAATAATTTTTGTTTTTAATTTTGTCTTGTAAACCTTTAATATTTTATGTTACATCGGCAAACATTTTATATCAATTTGTTTTATATTAATTTATATATGTTGTAGCATTTTATTGTCGTTTCAATGTCACCTTATTGTTATGTTATTTTATTAGACTCCTGATGCAGGCTACCAGCCGAAACACGGTACTGTGTTGAGTCTTCACCAATAAATTGTTCCACATCGACTGAAGTCTCCTTGTTTGTCTCTGGATTGCCTACTCTAGTTCCCACTCCTCTGTTGCTGCTGTCAATTGTTTGTATACCACTGAGGCAGCTTCACAACTGCTGTGGGCAACTTTAACTATGGAAAATTTTTTTTTAATGACTATCAAGCCCTTCAGCAACTAAATCACTAGAGCTGACTGCTATAGAGCCTTCTCTATCAGACTGGAGGATGACTGGGAAGGACTAAAGGAAATGGAGGAGATCCCTACAGCAAAGGGCACAGAAGCACATCCCATAGCAGCTGGTCTATTAAACTCCACAAGAGGTGCACCCATTGGTTCCGACTCTTGAAGAGTGTGTAAAAAAGCATGAATACAGCGTCTCTAGCCCCTTCCCTTGATATTTCCACATCTCCCCTTAATCCCAATCTCACCATTAAGCCGTAAACTTTTCCAGTACTTGAGGTGTGCATGGATCGTGTTACTAATGGACCGTTGTGCACTGGGTTGGGGAGATTTCAGCTTCACCAGTCCTGGAGGGGCCTCTCCCAGCAGGGTCCGTGTGCACATAGACATTGACTCAGAGATAGAGGTCAAGTTATAACCACCCTGGAGTGTGGAAGGCAAGGAAAGAAAACAGTTGAATACATACAGTATAATTAAAAGGTATGAGAGAGAGAAATGGAACAGTAGAAGACAAAAGGGTGTTGAGAGACAAAAGGAGGAAAAGACATGGGGAAGGGGTATTCCAGCCAAGGGGGCAGAGAAAAACAAAGATATGCCCCTGTCTGCGGCCTGTAGACAGAAAAGTTAGACAATGAGTAAGCTGAACCTCAAGCAATGTAGTACACAACCTGGTGCAGCAGCTCTATGACATTGCATCATGCTATTAATTTCAGTACACCCCTAAAGATCTTTGGAGATATTCATCACTGATTGGCATATGTTCAGCATTGTGAATGAGATAGTTTGAGAGCATATGTTGGGAACAATATAGATGTTTACCCCTGATACAGACACTTGCTGAATGTAGTAGCATTGGGTACAGTGATGTGAAAAAGTATACATGTATATTTTAAAAATTTATAACCCGTTTTAAATCTAAGCGGCTCACAGCAATTAAAAAAAAATCACACATGTATCAAACAAGATTAGTGGTGCTACTAATACATTATCCTTTGTTAATCTACTTTCTGCAATTCAAATGCTGATCCTCAGAAGCAGATTTAATAACTTCTTAAATAATCTTTATTTACCCCCCCCCCCCCTCCTGATTTCCACTATTATTGCATATATGTCACACTGAAAGGCTTCTGATCTTTAAACAAAAAGTAATATTGGACAAAGGGAACCTAAGTAAACACAGTGTTGTCATTTCTTCTTTTATTTAAGGAACAAAATTATCCAACACCCATATGAACAAGTAACTGCTTGCTTATTTACTTGACCAATTGATGAAATTTGATTGATATCTGGACAGATCTGGATGGGCTGGTGTGGGCTTCGACAGCATCTCCAGCAGTTGGAAAAGTTGGTGATGGGCAGATTTCTATGGTCTGTGACCCAAAATACCAAGGACAAATCAAGAATATGTCTGTATATTTTATATCACATTCATGTCATATGCTAAGAGAATAACTTAGAGGGGGATGGGAAGACACCTTAAGTTGAAAGGAAGTAAAATGTCAGTTTGCAATATTATTGTGCAGTTCTGGCTGCCTTGTTGGGCAGACTGGATGGACCGTGTGGGTCTATCTGCCAGTCATTTACTATTTTACTATGATAATTAGATGCAGCTGATTGAGCCAGCCCTGTTGAATCTAAACCTTACTGTATATTGAGTCTTACCATGAAAGTGAAATAGACACCACAAAGTTTCAAAAAAAATGCTATGCCACAATCAAAGGAAATTCCAAAAGAGACTAGAAAATAAGCTGTTAAAATATTATCAGTCTAGGAAGGATTAAAAAGCCATTTCTAAAGCTCTGGGACTCCATTGAACCATAGTGAAAGGTAACCTCTATTTCCAAATGTAGAAGATTTGGAAGAATGGTGAACCTTCCCAGGAGTGGCCGGCGTGCTAAAGTTACTCAAAGGTGCAGCAACAATTCATCTGAAAGACACAAAACTTTTCAAATCATCATCCAAAGAACCATAGGCCTCTCTAGCCTCAGCTAAGGACAGTGTTCATGACTTCACAATAAGAAAGACTGGGCAAAAATAGGATTCACGGGGGAGTAGCAAGGTGGAAACCACTGCTATCCAAGAGTAAGATCAATGCTAGTCTCACATTTGTAAACAAACACCTGAATAATCTCCAAGTCTTTTGGTATAATGTTTTATGGATAGATGAGTCAAAAGTGGAACACTTTGGACAACACAGGTCCTATTATGTCTGGCATAAAACAAATACAGTATTCCACAGTAAGAATATCATACCAATAGTCAAACATGGTGGTGGTAGTGTGATGGTGTGGGAATGCTTTGCTGATACAGAAATCTAGAAAATGTGCCTTTATTGAAAGAACCATGAATTCTACACTGTACCACAAAATTCTTAAGAAGACTGCCATGTTATCTGTCCATGAGCTGAAGCACACTTGAGTTAATGCAGCAAGACAACAATCTAAAACACAAAAGCAAGTCTAGATCTGAATGTCCCACTCACAAATGCTCACCTTGGATCTCACCAGAACTTCGGACCCTTAAATAAGAAAGATGTAAAAGAACATGGCGTAAATCCTACCTGAATGAGGACAGGCTAAGCTATAGGAAACACATGACAAATTACCACCAAGCCTTAACAGCAGCCACAAAACACCCCATTATTTCTCTCAATGTATTGAACAGGCTGCCAATTAAACCAAGCACTTGTTCTGCATAGTAGACCGCCTACTGCAACCTCCACAAAAGAACCAGCCTGTCTAGTCAAACTGAACCACAATGATTCTGCTGCATACTTTGCCAACAAAATTAAAAGTATCCACCAGGATATACAGGCAGTCTCAATCAGTCTCCTCTCATTAATCAAGAGTACAAAAACTTGCCCTCTCTTTACAGACATGTGTCTCTTAACCTAACTGACAAAATCCTAAAAGGCTGTTAACTACCTGTTCCCTTGACCCTTGCCCACCAAAGACAGTGCAGCAGGCAAGCAGGGACCACCTAGAAGGGGCCACAAAAACTGTGAACTCCTCTCTTTCTATTGGGTAACTACTAACAGTATTAAAAAAGGTGGTGCGTTTTCTGCTAAAGAACAACCTTGACTAGGACAAGCTTGAAAGTTACCAGCCAATATTCAACATCCAACTTCTAGGAAAACTTATGGAACAAGTGTATTCAGACCAACGACTGGCAAAAATCCATGCCAGTCTGGATTCCAACCCAGATGTATCCCCACTAGATCTTCACAGAAACCAAGACAGGGAATTTGCCTCAGTGTTAGTACTGTTGGATTTCTCAGCAGCTTCTGACACTGAACCACAATATCATACTAGCACAACTGGTAGAAACAGTTATCAGTGGCACAGTACTTGCCTGGTTCAGATCCTACCTATCAGATAGGCAACAGTCTGTACTGTTCAGCAGCAGCTCACTACATCGTTAGCGCTGTCCTATGGGGTACCACAAGGATTGATTCTGTTTAATATCTACCTCAAGCAACTAGTTGAGTTGATACAGTCAATGGATATTCATATCCACATCTATACGGATGACTTGCAGCTACTTATACCCACTGACCCAGACTTTCCCACAGCCCTGAATAAACTGATTACCATTCAAGAATAGTCTAAAAGGAACAAACATTGCCTGAACCCAAGTAAAACTGAGCTCCTCTGGGTGCCTAACACAAGTGAGCACATACTTAACAGATCATGCAATCCATAGGGATTGCGGTCTAATAATAAATGTACTAATTCAGTCAAATAAAATGGGGCTTCTCCATACAATATTTTAAAAATCATTATACCCAATTTGAATTGAATCCTAGCCTCTACAAGACGCCAGTGCAATTCAAGGACGGCAGGGGTTACAGAGTCAAATCTGCAGTATTTTGCACTAATTGAAGCTGTCAAATCGAGGCCTTGGAGCATCAAAATGCCGATTGATCTATATATTTTCTAATGCTTCCAAGCAACCTTCAGGAGCTGCTTCTATCATCTGCGATAACTACACAGCCTCTCCATACATTGAGAAGGCAAGTCTTGTTACAGTGATTCATGTTATGATAACTTCAAGACTGGATTACTGTAATGCACTTACAGTGTTCTGACTACAAAGGGTTTGCACCAGCTCCAATTGGTTCAGAATGCTGCAGCAAGATTGATAGAAAGTTGTAATCAACATGGCGCAGAAGAAAAGAGGTGTTGATGCCCCTGTACAAGTCGTTTGTGAGGCCCCACCTGGAGTATTGTGTTCAGTTTTGGAGGCCGTATCTTGCTAAGGATGTAAAAAGAATTGAAGGGGTGCAAAGAAAAGCTACGAGGATGGTATGGGATTTGTGTTACAAGACGTATGAGGAGAGACTTGCTGACCTGAACATGTATACCCTGGAGGAAAGGAGAAACAGGGGTGATATGATACAGACGTTCAAATATTTGAAAGGTATTAATCCGCAAACGAACCTTTTCCGTAAATGGGAAGGTGGTAGAATGAGAGGACATGAAGTGAGATTGAAGGGGGGCAGACTCAAGAAAAATGTCAGGAAGTATTTTTTCATGGAGAGGGTGGTGGATGCTTGGAATGCCCTCCCGTGGGAGGTGGTGGAGATGAAAACGGTAACGGAATTCAAACATGCGTGGGATAAACATAAAGGAATCCTGTTCAGAAGGAAGGGATCCTCAGGAGCTTAGCCTAGAATGGGTGGCAGAGCCGGTGGTTGGGAGGCGGGGCTAGTGCTGGGCAGACTTATACGGTCTGTGCCAGAGCCGGTGGTGGGAGGCGGGGATAGTACTAAGCGGACCTATACGGTCTATGCCCTGAAAAAGACAGGTACAAATCAAGGTAAGATATACACAAAAACTAGCACATATGAGTTTATCTTGTTGGCCAGACTGGATGGACCGTGCAGGTCTTTTTCTGCCGTCATCTACTATGTTACTATGATCACATTGCACCATTTCTGCAAAACCTTCACTAGCTACCAGTATAATACAGGGCTAAATTTAAGACTCTGTCTGACCTTAAAGGAAATGAGCTAGAGTACATGAAGGACAGAATCTCTTCTCCACACACTCGATGTGACATAAATCAATGAGCCTTCTCCGGAGTAGCCCCTACACTCTGGGAAGCACTCCCCAAAAGGCTTCGCTCAACACAAGACTCTCTCTCTACTTCAGGAGGTAGGTGAAAGCTTGGCTCTTCTCCCAAGCCTTTAATGGAGGAAGCAACTAACTTGCTAGTCTGGCACACATAAAGACTAACACCAGCTGCAAACAGTACTGTAGCAGGACTTGCTTATCCACTCCCACCCTAGCTGAGATCATTTTCATCCTCCTGACTCCCCAGGCAACTTTGTTAGTCCCCTTATTTTCCATCTAACTCCTATTATTCTATATTATCTATATGCTCCACCTTCGCTTACACCCTATGCAGTCTATTAAGATGTTTTATTGTGTATTGTGCTGACATTGTAATTAGTATACTATGCCATAATATGTACTGCTATCTGAATACATTTTCTGTTGATTGAGGCTCATTTTCAAAGCACTTACGACTTACAAAGTTACAAAGTAACCTATGGAACTTTGTAAGTCTAAGTGCTTTGAAAATATGCCTCATTCACCACCTTAGGTGAATTTCTTCAGAAAGGCAGTAAATAAATCCAAATAAATACATTTAAAGTTTTGGACTAGTCTAGTCAAAGTCCTGACTTGAACCCAATAGAAATGCCGTTTGGCAGGACCTAAAACAAGGAGCTCATGCACAAAAACCTAAGAATGTGTCAGAATAAAACAGTTCTGCACAGAAGAGTGGACTAAGATCCTTAAAACAGCAATGTGAAATACTGATATCAAAGCATTTGGATGCAATTAATGCTGCTAAAGGTGGTGCAACCAGTTACTAAGTTTAGGAAATACTTTTTCATATGGGTGAAATGGGTGTTGGCTATCTTTGATCCTTAAATAAATTATGTAATAATTAAAAAAAAAACTGTAATTCAGGTTCCCTTTGTCTAATATTACATTTTGTTTAAAGATCAGAAACTATTCAGTGCAATATATATGCAATAAGGGGGAAACTTTTTTCACATCAGTGTATCTAATCAATAAAAGTGTTTGTGTACCACACTTGTGTTACAGTCTACTAATTGTTCAGATTTTCTGTCTGCTGTCCGCTAGTGTTAGACTAGGCCTTCATGTATTTCTTTTCTTCCTGGCTGTGATTCCAAACAGATTTCATAGAACTAAAATACAGATCCCAGATAGAAGCTACAGAGAGTGTACAAAGTGCTTTTAACATGTGGCAAGACTGCTTCTCTCAGACAGGGCTTCTGGAGTAAATGTTTTGATGCAATCAGACATCACTAGAGGCCTCCTTGTGACCTTTTAGGTTTGCATTATTGGACTACCAAAAACGACTCACATTTTCTCCTACTGGCTGCACAATAGATAAAGCCATCTTTAGACTGGGGGCAGAGACTGGTGAAATAATGAAATGCGAGGACTCAGGTACAAGTCTCACTTCACCCTCCCTTGCACTCTCCCTCCTAGCAGCATTGGAAGAACCACAAAAGCAAAAGAATGCACTGTCAGCTATGCTATTGCTACTCCAGCCTTTTCTGGATGACTAGTTCCCATAAGCTAATAAGCCATTCCATCACAAGAGTTGGGAATGCAGCAGTAACTGTCCCTGGAAGCACTTCTTTCCTCTTCCATGTCATTGGGGGTCATAATGCTCTGGGTTTCCGAGACAGGCCAAGAGAAGAAAGGCACAGCTAAGCTTTGGCTGCATGGTGGCGCAACACTCCAGTACTTCCGTCCTGCCAGCTATCCAATGCCAAAGACAGCTCTACCCCCTTTTTCCTCCAGCTTGTCTTTAGGATGAAGCTACAGTATAAAAAAATCTATACTCTACAATAAATGCCCTACATGGAAAAGATATAGGATACCCAAGTTAAAGTTGTTCCCTGCTAAACTTACTCTGTCTACTTTGAACAGTCTCAGTCTCTTTTCTCAACTCTTCAGCTACCAAGATACCTACTTATCACACCTGCAATGTTTACGTATGCAAGAACAGCAGAGAGAACGGAGACACAGGTTAAAGCTGTAAGGATAGACAGAAGATAAAATAGAAGAAAGAATGGGGTAGACAAAAGAAAATGTAAGCAGAAATACCTCCAGCACTAAGACGACACGACCACCTGCCAATCCTAGCAGAAGGTGGGTCATGTGAGCATAGCCTTCAGGGGTCACTAGACATCCACCAAGCGGGTCACCCCGGGCTGCATCAAAACCAGCTGACACCAGAACTAGTTCTGGGTTAAACTGCAGGAAAACAAGAGTGTCAGTAGTCTACCCCAGCTTGATTGCCCAATTCCTTTTTCCTAAATTTCAATGCAGTTTTGTGAAAGCAAGGATACTGCTTCTGCTCACTGTAAGCTCACCTCATATGCCAGGGGCATGACCAGTCGCTGAAATGCTGCCAGGTATTCGGGGTCACCCATCCTACTGCCATTCCATGCCACATTCACATTAAAGCCCTGCCCTTCACCACGCCCAACCTTATCGTACTCAGCGTCCTCTGAGTTGGGGAAGAAAGTGCCCTGGTCATACCGGTGCAAGGAGATATATAGCACACTGTTCAGAAGAGGGACGAAAATTAGAAATGGTGGGAAAAACACATACACATACAACCAAACACACACATACATACAGAGGGCTGGATTTATTTTTTCCTCATTCTGTGCCTATGAGATTTACTGACTCAGGTCCAGAGGTGTTTATTTTTCCTTCCACTGTATTACTATATACACAGAGCTGCTAGGTAAATCAAAAAACAATTCTCTCAACCAACTGGTCTTGTTTCAACTATCCAGCTGTGGGAACTATACAACACCCAGGCAAACAACCTGACCTCCCAGATACACAGTCACACAAACCCCACCCACTGCCACTCCAGTAAGTAGTCTCTTTATTAAGTTCCTCCACTCTCATCACATATATTATGATTTAAAAGAAAGCATGCTAAGATTGAAGAGACCCATTAGTAGTGCCACCTCCCTTCCCCCACCAAGAGGGTTTATCAGAACCAGGACCAGAGATAAATAAATGAGGCACCTGAACAGCATACAGCACACTTTCAGGTGATGAATATTGACTTTTAGTGTTATGCTGTTTGCGAGGTAAGGAAAACTGATCTTACCTGCTAAATTTTCTTTTCCTGGGTCCTACAGACCAGTCCAGAATAGATGGGTCGTGCCCTTCTACCAGCAGATGGAGGCAGAGAAAAAAGGCTTGTGAATGCCTACCCTATATAAGACACTGTGCAGTCATCAATACCTCTGTATTTTTTCTAACAAAGCATGTGTAGTCAACCCCCCCCCCCTTAAAAAATAAATAAATAACCCAACAGATGAAGGAGGGAGGGATCAAATTCACCACATGTCCACCTGAACACCACCAGAAAAATCTTAAACTAAAAGAGGGAACCTGTTTTTAGGGATCCAAAAGGACTGTTAGCAACAACCAGCCAGAAATAGATTAAGAAGCTTGTGAGAGAACAGGACTCCGAACTGGTCTTGCAGGACTGAAGGAAAGAAAATTAGTAGGTAAGACCAGATATTTCCTTCCTCATCACCCAACAAACCAGCCCACAACGGATCAGATATAATAGAGCAGCCTCCTGCTCCAAATGCAACGTCCTCATCTAGCCTGCTTTGCTTTGGAGTTCACTAGAGAGACTGAGTTAACTTCCACCCTGTGAGTAATCACCCCACTGGTAGAATGGGCACTTCAGAACTTTAAGATGTCCTTTACGAAGGTATGCCAAAGAGCAGGGACAGCCCAAAAGCAATCTGCCGCCAAAGCAAAGGATGAGATTATGCCCCCAGCCCACACCCCCCCCCCAAGTCCAACATCTCTCCCCCCACCCTGGCCATGGTGTGGCTTCTCCCCCCCCCCCCCCCCCCACACCGTCCTTTCTCAACCCCCTTTCCTGAATCGTCCTTCTTTTTTTGTTTTCCAAAAGCCTGTGGCTGTGGCAGCAGCAGTGATTCCTATACACTGTCCTGCCACCAGCATCGGCTTCTTCTCTGTACTGTGGCCCGCCTCTCTAATGTAACTTCCTGTTTACGTGCATATGGGTAGTGTCTGGCAATAGTCCTGGAAGCAAGGCTGTACTTGGCAATCAGACTTCTGTGTGTTTTTTTGTTATTATGTTTGAAGTGTGTTCTTGTTGTGAATGTGATCTTTCTTATCATGGAATGGCATTCCTTTAATGTTTGATGAATTTTTTTTTCTTATGTACATTGCTCTGATTTACATGTTAAAAAAAGCAATCCATAAAGTTTTAATAAATATAAACAAACAGAATATGGCCGGGTGTGTGGGGTAGAAGGGAATGCCACCTGAGGCCCCTGTCTCAGCTGGCCTAACGGTAGGACCACTACTGCCAAAGAAGAGACCACTTACTTGAGGCAACATGCTAGAACTGATGGTCCTCTGACCTGAAGTGCTTTCTTGAGGACATGAAAGAAAGACGATCTAACTGAAAACCTGTATCACAGGGTGGAACCCCTGCCTGGGCAAAAATCCTATGCTTTTTGAAACCACTACTTCCTAGAACCAGACTTTGAACCCTTCCTGGGTCTGGTTTCTGATAGCCAACTGGGCTTGGCAACAAAGATCCTTCAACAGCTTTTCCAAATCTTCATCAAAGAGAAGCTCTCTAAACCAGAATTCTGAAGACACACACACAACTCTGTTTCTCATCCACAGCATCCACTGGGCCGAGACAACAGAAACTGACAAAATTTGGTTTCAGTGCCAAAACTGGCCCAAATTCCGTGTTCGGTTTTGTTTTAGTTTTGGCTGAAAAATACCTGTGCATTTTCAGCTGAAACCAAATTCATGCTGTGCAGCCCTCACTCCCTCCCTACTCCTCCTCAACCAAAAGGAGCCCCCTTCCCCCCCACCGGCAGCAGCCCCATCCCAGGCCTATTATGTTGGACAGCTGGTGGAAAGTGGGGGCAAGAGATATCCCACTTGCACCTGCCCACACCTGCTCCTTCCTCAAAATGGCTTCCAAGACTGCTGCTGGAGGTCACGCCAACCATTTTGAGAATCAGAATGGGCAGGAGCGATTTTTAGTTGCTCTTACCTGTTCCGGTTCCAATCTCAAATGGCTGCCATGATCTCCAGTCAATGTCTCACGAGGCTGCCACTGGAAGTTCTGGAAGCTATTGTGAGGCAGAAGCAGGCAGGAATCGCTCCTGCTCCAGTAGTCACCAACGACACAGTAGGTTCAGGAGGGGAGTGCTACCGAGGGTGAGTTCTGGTGGAGGGTGCCAACAGCAGGTGGGTCTGGGATGGGGACAGGCCTGTTTCATTTTTGGCTTTGGTTTCTGCTGAAACTGAGCGACCAGTTTTGGTCACAGATTCAATTTCAGCAGAAACTGAAGATCCTGGTTTCAGTTGGGCTCTAGAACCCAACAGCTACTCTTCTGGCAGAGGTTGTGATAAGGTCATACAATATGTCCACAATGTAAGATAATCAAGTTTCCAAGCAAGTGACCTCTTTCACGTTCAGGCATCCATTTTCGGACAAGTCAACAGGGAACCTCTTAACCCCACACAAGCAGGCCATACAGAAATTTGCTGCCAACCACAGACTTCAGGCCATGTGGAAGGCCTGCTTCAGCAAGACTTTGATTCTGCAATTCCAACCTGTTCAAGTTGGTTCTCTCCCTCCCCACCCCCTAGTTTTTTCATCCTCCAATATTTACTCCACAGATTTGTTGGCAGTGCCACCTCTATAAAACAGCTATTCTCTCTAGACTTTTAAACAAGCTCTGAAGACCCACCTATTCACGTTGATCTTTCCTTCTACCTCATGACGTAATTAAAAAATTATTTTTTTTACATTTTGTTTTTATTGTTTACCGTTAATCATTTTTAGTTTTTCCATTTTGTAAAATGCTTTATGCCTGCTTGTGAGGCCTTAGTGGTATATCAAGTTCTATGAAATAAATAAGTATTCTGTTTTCTTCTGGCACATGACTCTCAGCAAGTTTGAACTGCTCAGTGCCCAGTCTCACACACTGCTCTCGGTCTTAAGAGAATAGTGGAGTTTAGACAATATGTAGCTCAAACTTAGAGATCTGAATAGTACAGGTACAAAACAGAACTAATAAGGATATAGTGCCAGTAGTGAGACACTGGAAAAGGGGAGGGGGATAGGAGAAGAGTCAGAGTGCCACACAGTTGATGGGAGCTGCCTACTACTAACCCCAGGCCTTGCAATAAAGAACAATACTCTGGGAACTGGAAAATAATGGCAGCTTCTCTCTCCTGAAGAGGTGGACTAAAGAAAGATCATTTCCCTCTCTAGTGGAAAGCTCCCCCTCTTCCAAGCCCCAATATGGTCTCAAAGACTACCTAGTCATCTATCCTCGGAGCCTGCCATCAACTGGTTCTCCCAGTCTGCTGGTGGCTCCTGCCTTTACCTTTATAGTCCCTGGTTCTCCAAAGGGCAGAGACGTCCCTCTCCCCCTTCCCCATAGTCTACTGCAACAAGGCTCTTTGCAAATACTGTAAAAGAAGCACAAATTCTGAAGAAAAGGCAAGCAACTGATGGGTAGAGGAGGGGAAGAGCAGAAGGGGAAGAAGGGATAAATGGTTTAATTGAAATGGATATTAATACAGATTCAAATACTCTCATTGATAAACTGAAGGAACAATGGTGTGCCAATTTATTGTCATGTAGAGTCATAAATAAGATGATTTTTTTTTTTTTTTTAAGAAAAGGCAGGTCCCTGAGTCACTGCAAACCCCTTTGTGCTTGATGCAATGCTCCACTGATCCCACCTCCTGCTCCCTCTGGATCCAGCCTAGGGGATCACTACAAGACTCAGGCCATGCCACCTGCAAAATGGAGGTCATTCTTGAACTACCACATGCATCTCCTTGGATGCAAGTGCTGCAGTCTGAGCTTCTGCCACAGTTTCCACATGGTGAATGTGCTCTGCTGCCCTGCCACATGAATGACCACAATGTCCTGAGCTCCCTTGGTGGCCACCACAGCTGGAGCAGTTCTTGGGAGCACTCTGCAGGTGCCTCAATACCTAATGGCCACACAAACACTGCTGTAAGGAGAACCTCCCTGCATCACTCATGGCACTGAAATTAAAGCTGGCACCACAACAAACGAGACTGCACCACACCAAACACTGTGGAAGGCTCCACTGTGGCTGCTAATGCCTCCAGCGCTGCTCCCAGAAATAAATCAAACCAATCTTTTTGTTCCCTCTCCCCCCCCCCCCCCCCCCCCCCCCCCCCCCCCCCCCCGCCCCCTGTTCAGGAGTCCTCCACTTGCCTCTGCCAAGCAGTTCTTACCTATCAAGGACCCTTTCCTGCTCTTCATCTCCTCAGCAGTCCCTTCCTTTCTTCCTGTATTTTTTTTTAAACTGCTAACGCCCAGCTAGAGAGGGAGCAGAAGAGCAAAAGGCAAGAGAGAAAAAGGTAAAAAGGATAGGGACAGAGAGAGAGATGGAGGGAAAGAACCTGGATTCCTCCAGATATTTCTCCAAAGGCCAGGCTGTGGGCACAGGAATCCCCACTCAACTGGTGACCAGCTCTAACTGGGCTCAGGGGTCATTTCCAGACCAAATCTATAAACATGATGCAGTTATACCCATCAATCATCTGCTGCAGGCTGAGAATACTGAGGTGCTGATGGCTGCATGGTGCCCTATAGGAGTTAAAAGGACTTTGTTTATTGTCTCCATCTGCTGGGAGAGAGGCATAATCTATCTGTTCTGGTATGGTATACTTTTGTTGTGGAAGAGTGGAGTGAGGGGATTAACTTTCAAACTGTGTACTAGCTCTTGTTTCTTTATCACAATCTATAGGCTTTCTCACAGTTCAAATCTACTCAAAGGTTCTTTTCCTCTGTTTACAGAAATTTCTTTGTATGGGTGATATTCCCTTTCACTCGCAGATCCACCCTTTAACTGAAGGAGACATGCTCTGCTTTAGTATCCTATAAATACAGAGTCAGTATTCAGAAAACCCACAGAGCAGGTAAAGTTATGTGTGTAACTTCAGCGCAGTCTTAATGCACAAAAGTCTCTGTTTGAATATATATGCACAAAGTTACATAACTTTGTCCACTGGTTATGGCAAAAGGCTGTCCTAAATTAATCATGTGTAATACTTTACATGGCAAGTGCTAAACATTGGCAAATTAAAAACATACCAAGGAATGCCTCCAGCACACCCTCTAATCAAGCAGCTATATTTCATGCATAAATTCAGTTATGTAAGGTCCTCCCAAGGAACATAAATTCAGTTATGTAAGATCCTCCCAAGAAGCACAAGTTCAGTTATGTAAGATCCTCCCAAGGAACGTAAGTTCAGCTATGTAAGGTCCTTCTCCAAAGGGAACTAAGTGATGAGACACTCAGCAACAAGTTTTCTCCTAACGCAAGACTCCTACTTCAGGAAGCAGGCAAAATTTGCTCTACTTTTAATGGAATAACCAACTAGCTAGCTAGTCACACATACAAGAACAAACATCAGTTGCACATACTGTAGCAGGACTTGCTTATCCACTCATACTCTAGCTGAGATCATGTTCCTGCACCTTTTTGGATTTCATGTAAACATTTTCCTTAAGTTAGTCACCCTTATTTCTATTTAACTCCTATTTACTCTATCTCAGGGGTTCTCAAGCCAGACCTCAGGAACATCTCTAGGCAGTCAGATTTTTAGGATACCACAATGACCGTGCATGAAATAAATACGTATGCACAGCCTCAACTGTATGCAAATCTCTCTCATGCAAATTCATTGTGGTATCCTAAAAATCTGACTGGATGGTGTGTCCCAAGTGGGTTGAGAACCTCTGCTCATCTTCCTACTGTTCCACCTCTGCTTACACCCTATGCTGCCTATTTAAGATATTTTAATATGTATTGTGGTGTTATAAGCAGCATACTAAGCCACAATATGTACTGTTATTCAAATATGTTTACTGATGTAATTGTCTACCGCCTATAATTAAATAAATTTAGCTATTACGAGGAGCAGCAAATCCAAACCTTGGAGTCTTACAGCTAATTTTAAAAGAACCACACAAACTCTGAATTCTTAGCTGCAACATGTAGGAATTTCTGATTTACATCAATTACAAAGTATCTAGGTTTGTGTCTAAACAGATTTCAGGAGGTGTTTGTTATCTCGGTATCCAATACAGTAAGGGTGTGTTGTCCAATGCACTCTGCCAGCATGCTCTTATGTTGTGTTTCCAGAACATATGTTCTATGGTTCCAGAGGAGTTTTCACATTTTGGTCAAAAGTTATTTTTTAGTTTTCTCACGGCTTACCTTTTCTGGAGTATGTATACTCTATATAACCAATTCTAATCAGTTTGTATCTTACGCAGGGACTGATTATGACCTGTTAATTATCTCAGTTTCTTAGGTCTATTTGTGAGTCACACAGTCTGTATTTCCATTTCAGTTTCAATGTATAAGAACATGCATTTTCGTTGGGAATATATATAGGATACATATTTATTATTGTTACCAACCACAGAAAGCTACCTCAGGGTGAGTGGTGCACCATTTATGAGTGGGTGGTACACACACTCTGCTGCCTTACCTGGGGTCACTCTCAAACATGTGCTGTGTGCCATTGCCATGGTGGATGTCCCAATCCAGAATCAGTACCCTGCAGCCGAAGAAAAGGAGATGCCACTGGCTTGAGGTCAACATTTTACAAGAGGCTTGTTCCCTCTACTCAGCCTGCAACTGTGTGCACTGGTTAAAGAAAACCTGTCCCCTGCTCCAGATTGTGATTATATGCACCCAGTAAAGGAGACCGGCCCTCTGTTCAAGTGTTAACTAGACAACGTTCTTATCTGATAAGCAGGGCCGGTCTTAGCAAGTGCGGGGCCCTATGCAGACCAATTTGGTGGGGCCCCATCGTAGCCCCGCCCACCCTAGCCCCGCCCAGCCTGGCTCCACCCCCACCCTAGCCCCACCCCATTGATAAGATTATTCCATTTTTATAATTATGAAATTTCAAATAAAGACAAATGACGCTAAACTTGTACAAAAAAACTGATTGAAATAATAAGCAAAATGCTATCATGAAACCATAAACAGCACTAATTCCAAGGACAAGACGAGCTACAACCTTATGCGTGGCATGGAAAGCCAACTTTAATTACACCGGGCTCTAAAACACCAGTGCACAACCTAGTGAAAAAAAACCAAAAATGGCTGCAAACTATACGCTAGCAGAATACTGCACCTTCCTTGATCACATTTGAAAAACACATGAAGGCAAAATACTGAACTGGAAAGTAACCTCAAGAAGTCAGAATCAGCATGCAGCAATACTACAAAAATTGAAACTTACATGAAAAATATCACAGATGCACATTTCCAAAAACTGACATATTCCAATTAATAAATCCTGAATAAAATAGTTTTTTCTACCTTTGTTGTCTGGTGACTTTGTTTTTCTGATCATGCTGGCTCAGTATCTGATTGTGCTGCTATCTGTCCTCTTAACTCAGTTTCCAGGGCTTCCTTTCCATTTATTTCTTTACTTTCCACCTTTCTTCTTCATTTCTTGCCCTACATCCATAAGTAAAAGCTGGGTCCTCCGCAGACTTGACTGTCCAGTGGATCCAGCTTCTGCCTATTTTCTATATCCATGTGCACTTTTTCTCCTCTCTTCCTTTTCCCTCACCTCATCTCCTTCCTCACTCTTCCCTTGCCTCCATCCATGTCCAGCATTTCTTCTCTCTCCTCCATCCACCCATGTCCAGCGACCCTCCTGTCCCCCCTGCCATCCATCTATGTCCAGCAACCCCCCCGTCCCCTCTGCCCTCCCCTGCCATCCACCCATGTCCAGCGACCCTCCTGTCCTCCCTGCCCTCCCCTGCCATCCACCTATGTCCAGAAACCCACCTCCCCTGCCATCCACCCATGTCCAGCGACCCTCCTGTCCTCCCTGCCCTCCACCTATGTCCAGAAACCCACCTCCCCTGCCATCCACCTATGTCCAGAACCCCCCCTCCCATCCACCCATGTCCAGCGACCCTCCTGTCCCCCCTGCCATCCACCTATGTGCAGAAACCCCCCATCCCCTTTGCCCTCCCCTGCCATCCACCTATGTCCAGAAACCCTCCTGTCCTCACTGCTATCCTGTCCAGAAACCCCCTCCCCTGCCACCATGTCCAGCGACCCTCCTGTCCCCCCTGCCCTCTCCTGCCATCCACCTATGTGCAGAACCCCGTCCCCGTCCCCTTTGCCCTCCCCTGCCATCCACCTATGTCCAGAAACACCCCTCCCCTGCCATCCACCCATGTCCAGCGACCCTCCTGTCCTCCCTGCCATCCACCTATGTTCAGAAACCCCCCTCCCCTGCCATCCACCCATGTCCAGCGATCCTCCTGTCCCCTCTGCCCTCCCCTGCCATCCACCTATGTCCAGAAACCCTCCTGTCCTCACTGCCATCCTGTCCAGAAACCCCCCTCCCCTGCCACCATGTCCAGCGACCCTCCTGTCCCCCCTGCCCTCTCCTGCCATCCACCTATGTGCAGAAACCCCCCCCCAGTCCCCTTTGCCCTCCCCTGCCATCCACCTATGTCCAGAAACCCCCCTCCCCTGCCATCCACCCATGTCCAGCGACCCTCCTGTCCTCCCTGCCATCCACCTATGTTCAGAAACCCCCCTCCCCTGCCATCCACCCATGTCCAGAAACCCTCCTGTCCCCCCTGCCCTCTCCTGCCATCCACCTATGTGCAGAACCCCCCCCCCCGTCCCCTTTGCCCTCCCCTGCCATCCACCTATGTCCAGAAACACCCCTCCCCTGCCATCCACCCATGTCCAGCGACCCTCCTGTCCTCCCTGCCATCCACCTATGTTCAGAAACCCCCCTCCCCTGCCATCCACCCATGTCCAGCGACCCTCCTGTCCCCTCTGCCATCCACCTATGTCCAGAAACCCTCCTGTCCCCCCTGCCCTCTTCTGCCATCCACCTATGTGCAGAACCCCCCCGTCCCCTTTGCCCTCCCCTGCCATCCACCTATGTCCAGAAACCCTCCTGTCCTCTCTGCCTGCCCCTGCCATCCTGTCCAGAAACCCCCTCTCCTGCCACCATGTCCAGCGACCCTCCTATTCCCCCTGCCCTCTCCTGCCATCCTCTTCTCCCCCCCAACCAAGGAAGGTTAACTTTTCTTTTAAATTTACCCTCCATCGCCGCCGGGAATCCAGCACAGCAGCGTCAGTCAAAACGCCCCTCGGGGGCGGGATAATGAGAATGAACGAATCAGGAAGAGCTTCTGTTCTGCTACAGACGTCGGGGGGACTCGGGAGGGGAGGAGCGTTTTCACTGACGCTCGCTGCTGCCTGTGCTGGATTCCGGCGACGGAGGGTAAATTTAAAAGAAAAATTATCGTTCCCCTTGGGGGGAGAAGAAGAGGGTGGGCAGGGTGGCGGTAAGCATGGCGCGGCGGCGCCGTGCCATGCTTACCTGGCTTGTTTACGTCGGTGCCCTGGGAAGAGGCTGACTGAGGCGTGCCGCACGGGGCCCCCCTAAGCGCGGGGCCCTATGTGGCCGCCTCGGTCGCCTCGGCCCAAGACCGGCCCTGCTGATAAGAACCACCTCAGACCTTGTGTCAGCTTCTGGAATAGGGATGTGTTTCATCAGCTGATAAAGTAGTACTCACTCACCTGATTGGCCGATCTACCAGTCTCTGTGCAAAGCGAGCTGCAAGGGCCACTGAATTAAAGAAGCAGAATCCACAGGCCTTGCTCCTCTCGGCATGGTGTCCTGGGGGACGTACAATTGCTACAGCATTCCTCACCTGGTAATGACCATGAGAAAGACAGGCAGCTGAAAACTTCCTGCAAAAGCCCTCTCCTAACCAGTCAGCTCTCAAAGGAACATCACATGCAGTCTCTCTGCACTCTTAACCAGGTGGCTCTCGTCATGCAGCTATTGTACACAATACATCCTCTATCTACCCTGTTAACCAGCTGTCTGTTGTCAAAGAGACACTAAGCATACTCATTTTTTATTTCTTCCCCCTTCTGGCTCTCATTAAAGAGCCATTTTCCATACGTCTAAGCAGTGCAGCACCCTACTGTGACTGAGATGGCTGGATATACATCTCTTGTTCCCAAGCTCTTTCCATGCTGTATAGACCAACCACCAAATATCAGTTAGAGAACAGCAGCTGGAGGAAATTCTGAGGCAGCCATGAATGCATCAAAGTGGTGGTAGAATGTGTACATGAGGTATAGAAGGAAAGGGAAGAGATTCTGGATTGAGTTCATGCTCTTTTCAGTAGGTCAAGACAAGTTACATTCCTTTACCGCCACTTGGTAAAAGCGGCCCTACAGTGGAGTCGGCGCACGGGTTTGCCGCATGACGAGATCCCCTTTTACTGCCGCCCAATAAAAGGGAATTTCCGGCCAAGGAAGGAAACGACCGTGCAATAAGTGAAATGCTTGTCGCATGGCCATTTCCTAGGGGAGCTTTTATCGCCTCCTATTTAGGAGGTGGTATTTGTAAAAGGGCGCCTACGTTTGTATCTGAGACAATGGAGAGTTAAATCCCACAAAGAGCAGCAGTGAGATCTGAACCCTGGCCTTCCTGGTTCTCAGCCTGATGCTCTTACCATTATACTACTTCTCCCCTCCATTCCCCTCAAGTAGCAGCATGCTTACTGATTTGCACCACTCACTTTTCCTGTGACTACTGCCTCCACAGCAGAGAAGGTTGAGCCTGCAGCCAAAAGGGCACAGTCATAGGACTTGGAGTTGAGGTAAATGGAGTTGTATTCACTTCCTTTTCGATGTAGATCCCTTTGCTTCATGTCTGTAGTCGACTGAAGGGTCTTGATGTAATCTAGACTAAAAGAACAAAAGCCAGTGACTGATTACTACAAAACTGCAAAGAGATGAATGCAATAAACAGGTGAGAATAGAACTGACTATCAGACCACAGCCAAATGGTCCATTTATATCAGCAGATCAAAGCAAACAGCCGGAACCAGTGCAAACCCCCAAATCTTAACAAAATTCCTCTGAAGTATAGATGGATACAAAGCATATTTGATAAGAAATTATGATTTTTAAATTATAAAAAATTGTAAAATCAGATTATATTTAACTATACATTACAATGTAATTGTAACTAAGCTAAACTGTTTAAATGGATGAAATTGTGACCCACTGAGTGAAAAGGTACAAAAATGGGTTGTATATGACTTATTTATACCACAAGATAGAAGGATACAAACTGCATAATTCTGCCAAGTTTCAGCCTCTGGTATGGACTAATTACATCTTTAAAAAATGAAACATTTATCAATAAAAAAGTAATTAATCCCAGAAATCACATACTCCATTTTAGGCTGCAGAACATGAAAAACATCGAAGTCGTGAAAGAAATTGCACAGTCCCATTCTACTGACCTTATAGTACACAAAACTTTCAAAAAAGAAATTTGCCCCTCCAAATTTGTAAAGCTTTTTTTCTGTAACCCCATTTTGGTACCTTTTCGCTTAGTGGGTCACAATTATCTACTCCAAACATTAGCACTGTGTGATCTACCATTTGACCATGGACATTCATCATTTCAACTCATGAAAAATGAAGGGAAGGAAAAGGATTTTGGATTGAGCTCACACTTTTTTCAATTGTAGCTCAAGGCAAGTTACATCCCCAGTATCCTTCAGCTCTTGCTTCTGGAAGGTTCTGGGCTTTCTGTTTCTCAGCAGTCATATAAGCAATGACAAGTAGAACAGGATTGTTATTCTATGCTTATGTGATTGTGGCACTGGGTCAAGCAAGAGAGATGAGATAGGAAAAACAATGGAGAAATTAGATCTTACCTGTTAATTTCTTTCCTTTAGTTCTACCACACTAGTCCAGAACGTGTTGGGTTTCTGCCCGTCAACCAGTAGATGCAGACAGAGCTGCTTGGTGCCATTATAAGGCATAGCTCACTGGTCTTTGCTACCAGTGAGCTCTGCCTTATAAAGGTCAGTATTCTGAATGACAAAGCAATGGAGACAATACAATCTTCCTTTTACTTGAGTTCTATGATCCTATTTATAATAAACAATTTGCAGAAAATATGACCACAAAAAGCATGACTGAAAACATGAGAAGAAACTGTACTCTTCGATAATTATAAAGCAACCAGCAGAACCAACAGTAATACCCCTGGCACAGCACTCAGGATGGCCTCTGGACTGGTATGGTAGGATTAAAAGAAAGAAAATTAACAGGTAAGACCTACTTTCTCCTTCCTTACTGTCTATTAGCAGACCAATTCAGAACCTGTGGGATATAGCAAATCAGTCCTTAAGGTGGATGGGGGCCTGAAATCCCAGTCTAAATAACTTTGGCTCCAAACACAGCCTCTGCTTGCACTCCTACATCTAACCTATAGTGTCTGGCAAAATGTATGAAAGGATGACCACATTACTGCCTTACAAATGTTGAATGAAGACACCACATGCAACTTTGCACAGTAGGCTCAACCCCCTCTGGTGGAATGTCCTCTCAAACTTATAAGAGGCTGCTTTACTCTCATAATAAAGGGTGACAAGATTATCTTTTGAGCCACCAGGCAATAGAGACTTGGAGGCCGCTTCGCCCTTTCTAGAACCTCCAAAAAGAACACTCTCTCTGACTTTCAGAAATCATTTGTTATTCCAAAATACTTAAAAAGCTCTTGACTAACATCAAGCAAAATGCAGTTATCTAAACTTCTCTCCACATTCTTCCCTATGGAAGGAAGTATGGGGACTTGATTCACATGGAAGGAAGGAAGTATCCAGATCAAAACTCCTGCTTTTGTACAATGGAGGAAGGGATCTTTGTACAACAAGGCTTGTAATTTTGAAGATCTCCATGCTGAAGAAATAGCCAGGAGGAAAACCATTTCGAGGCTCAAAAGACAGAAGTCCTAAAACGTGAGCACTAAATTTAAACTCCACTCAGAACAAGAATGATGATCAAGGGGGCAAATGCATTTCATGCCCCTGAGGAAAAAAAGGCCTACATCTGGATGAGCTGTTCAAAGAGGTTTTCTTTAAACACCCCTGGAAACAGAATAACACTGCCACCCAAACCTTCAAGGATCCCAATGCTAACCCCTAATGGAGTCCCTCTTAAAGAAAACACCAAAATGTGTGCTATCACTGCCGCAAAAGGGACAAATTTCTCTCTCACCATGGCATGATTCAAACATTAGAATACACCATACAGCTGGAGCATAGTGGCAATCACCTCCTCCGAACATCTTCTGCACCTTCAACACGACCACTTGAAAGCCAAACCGTAGGACAAAAAGAAAACAGATATTCCATGAATTGCAGTCCTTGAAACAGAAGGCCCTTCTTCCGGGGAAGGTGCAGTGGACGATCGATTCTGAAACCGACTAGGTCTGCAAACCATGGTGTCCTGGGCCAGTCTGGAGCTATTAGAATTTGCCAGGGTAAGATGCAATCGTTTGAAGCACCTGACCTAGTATTGGAAGCAGCAGGTACACAAACAGCTCCCCCAATGGCCAATGTTGTATCAAAACATCCAAACCTCTGAAATTGTGCTCCCTCTTTCAGCTGAAGCAGTACAGAGCTTTGGCACTGGCCTTAGTTTCCATGAGATCCAGAAGTGGGCTGCCCCACTGGCCTGTTATGAGTACGAAGGCCACAGGAGGCAGTTCCCACACTCCCTGTCTGCTGATGAAATCCACTTGGACATTTTGCACCCTGGCATTATGAACTGCCAAAAGATCCAAATAAGTGGTGTTGAAGTTAGCTACAGAGCCACTTCTGGTGCCTTCTTGTCTGTTGATGTAAGCTACCACAGTTGTGTTTTCAAAGAATATCTTTATAACTTTGTCATACACTATTGGGCAAAACATCCCAAGCACTTGTCGAATTGCCCTGAGCTCCAGAAGATTGATGAAGCAGGACTTTTCAGTCAGAGACTATGCGCCCCACCCCATCTGGTCCTGACAGTGAGCTCCACAGCCAAACAAACTCTCACCTGTTATCATCACTATCCAGTTGAAGGCATGGAGGCTCACTCTTCATAAAAACATTACATGACTGAAACCATTACTTTATGCTGACTCTTGTTCATGACATCCAAGGGAGACACTTGTACCTCCAGGAGAATGATGATCATCAACTGAGAAGACAGCTCCCCAACAGTTTCATAAGAGCACGAGCCTATGAGATCAAATCTATGGATGCTGCCAGCAACCCTAACAATTGCCCACAGTTCCACGCTCAAAGAGCTTTTCTGGGTCAGAACTGATCTGTCTGGGACTGAAGCTTCCATAATCTCTGTAGCAGGAGGACTATCTCTAATTTGATGTCAGATCTTGATCCCAAACACTCCAGGTCCTGCATGGGAACCAGCTTGCTCTTGTCGAAGTTGATCACTCATCCCAAGGATTGCAGAACTTTGAATGACACTTTTTCTATTTCCATCTGTGTATTGTCTTCAGTCAGTCAGTCATCTAAATAGGGGTGAACTCTTACTTCCTTTTGGAAAAGAAAGGCTACTCCAAAAAAATGGAACTAGATGATTTTGTGAATCATGCAGGAATTTTATTCAAACATCCAACAAACTCGACACAAATCGTGTTTTGGCGACAGTGGCCTGCCTCAGTCTTCAAAATGGACGTGTTCAACACTCTAGCTCTCAAATATAGCACCAAGCATCAATACACCCCTAGGATGTCTTCCAGAACATATGCTTACATTTCAGTTGCCTTCTCCACCATGTTTTTTCAAAATCAACTTGGAGAAAGTCCTTGGCACCACTCTCACCTCTCTCGAGTCACACACTCCTCCCACCCTCCACTATAACACTCCCTTTTTCATGTTAATCACATAGATGTCTTTTTAGACCCACTGAATGAATAAATAAATTTGAAAGGGTATCTCCTGGAATTGGACACGCTGCCCCAGAATTATAAATCTCAAGAACCTCTGATGCAAAGGCCAAATTGGAACACACAGATAGGCCTCCTTGTGCTCCAATGGTGTTAGGAGCGCTCCCTGTCGAATAGCTGCAATCACCGATCTTAAGGTCTCCATTCTGAAATGTGCCACTTTTAAATTGCAATTTATACCCTTGAGATCTGGAATTGTACAAAATATGCCCTCCTTTTTGATACAATAAAATAGATGAAAATCTTCCAACTCTCCGTTTGGTCTCTGGCACTAGTACCACTGCTGCAAGGTCAAGGAGGTTCTGCAGTATGGGCTGCATGGCGACACCAGAAAGGAATCTGTGTGAGAGAAGGAAAATTCTAGCTTGTAACATTGACTGATCATATCCAAGACCCATAGATGGGATGTGATTTAGGTCCATTCCGCAACAGACAGACAGACATCTTCCCATTTGATCTTGAAAGGAATGGACTGGGATGCCATAACCGGGGCATTCAAGAGGAGCCAGAAGCACAAGGACCTTGGTTTGCTCTTTCCTTTACCTCTAAAGGTAGACTGACATTTGGAAGTGAGGACACTGAAAGGACCCCAAACATCATGGTCTGCATTTCTTTGCAACACAAAACCTAGCTATAATTAATCGCTATCGCGACACAGGAATGGACTCATTCTTGAGTAATCTTTTTGGCTTGGACACCCACAAGTCTTTAACAAACTGAGATAGTCCCCAAAGGAAAATCTTAGAAGTGGTATCTGGGGACCAACATCTGAGCCAAAAAAGGCATCTAGATGAAACTATCACCACCAGATAGCTAGAGCAAACCCCCAGGAAGGTTGTACAATATAGCGCAAAGCAAGAGTAAATCAAAAATTATACATTGCAATTTATTACAGATTTTTGAAATAACTAGGTTTTGATCTTTTTCCTAAACTCCAGGTAGGAATCAGCAGTATGAAATAAAGCTGAAGTATCTTTCCATAATTTAGCAGATTGATATTCCCAAGAGTATTCCAATAGCTTCAATCTCTTTTCATCTTTTAAGGATGGAAAGGAGATCAAATCAGAATTGTAAAGCCAATGATTCCTAATTGTGGTAGCAAAGATCACATGTAAGATGGAGAATAGCCATATAGTATTTTATACAGAAAACATAATTAAATAAAAATTCTTCCATCTATGGGCAACCAATGTAATTGCACAAAATATTTTTTCATACCTTCCTAATGAGAAGATCAAAGGAACATCAGTATTTTTAAATTAATTTTCTTAGTAGAATAATTGAATTGGCTGTCATGGTTCACAGACAATTTTTTTTTGAAGAGGTTGGAAAGCTAATGCAACACAAATGATATGCTAGACAAATAAAAAAATGTACATGCAATATATTTTGGAAGTTGATTTACTCCATACCATTGCTTGAGTCTAACCTTCAGAGTTCAAAGTGATACAGGTAACACTGTACCCAATAGTATGGCTTCTTGGCTGGCTACTGTTGGTAACAGAGTCGCTGGCTTCAGATCAACTCTCCCCATTTTCGTTGTGACTATCAACAGGTCCTGGAACTCTCACTATGGTGTTTTGCCTGCATCCTGGAACCACACTGCTTAATATATTTTCCAGGGATTCTGCTGCTCTATCTGAAGAACAGTGTGATTCAACCAGTTACTGAACTGAATAATTCACTTTGCAGCAGTGCATCATCCTTCCATATGTTCTCTATGCCTTTTAAAATAAGCAATCTTACAAGTACACTTCCAATATAATTTTAGTGATCAGATCTGCATTACTTGATTTAAATGGTGAAATGTAAAATTGACCTGAAATTGAGTCTTGGAGGGAGTGAAGTCTCCGATGTGAATGGTGGTCTGAGTGAGAAGCTCTGTGGGTGACCTATGTTAAATAACTCATAACCCCTCCAATATAAACCTCAGTGTGGTGCTGACCAGTGCCTTGGAGGTAGTGATGAATGCTCATCAATGGCAGTGCAAGAGAGATTGGTGGATTTAAAGGCTTTTGCCTATGCAGGGCCAAAGCATGCTGCAACTTCAGGTCCCAAGATGGCACAGCCTAAAGCAGCAAACATGAGAAAAGCATATGTTGAGAGGGAGGAAGTGACGTCAGCCTGATTTCTTGGCTCCATCGGAGCTAGAGGAAAACCTAATGTAAGCCTGTACTCACCTCCTAAAGTATACCAACGATAGCTGCTCAGAAGAGGCTTGAAAAATTTAAATATAATGCTGACATGAGAGTTTGCAACTCAGAAGCTCTGCAGAACATGGCAGTGCTCTGGAGCAAGATAGCAAATGCGGATACAGATTCAGAAACAGCAGAGAGCGATGAGCACGTTACAAAGTGTGATGTCACCCGATGGTTCAAAGATCTGAAGGTGGAAATGTTGGCAGTCAGAAAGGACATCCAATTCGCTATTTCAGAGTTGAGGATAGAAGGGCGAGACATCAGAAGTTGCTTAGAGCAGAATGAGAAGGTTGAAGGACTGGATGGTGATTTGCAGGAGCTGAGAGAGGAAGGGCTGATCTTCAGGTGGCATTAGAAGACCTGGAAAATAGATCTAGACTCTGCAACCTGTGTTTCAAAGGCATCCCAGAGGAGGATAAATAAAACGATTGTGACCAAGTAGTGCAGGAGCTCTGCACCTTTATCATGACTTCAGGAAAAGGAGCTGTGGGTGACTCTGGGGCAGCAACTGTTAAACTTGATCGAGCTCACAGAAGTCTGGGGCCTCAGCAGGATTCTGTCCCTTGAGATATAATAGCATGTTTCCATGATTAATCATGTATGAAGGAAAGCCCTAAATTTTGGAGATATTAAATCGGACAATTACAAAGTTTGGTTGTTCAGGAATTGGCAAAAGCTACTCTTCAGGGGCAGAAAGATTTGCGCAAAGTTATGAAGTATTTACAGCAGGCTGGGCTGCGCTATTGGTAGCTCTATCCTTTTGGACTGTTATAGATAGTGGGTGGTCACACACGCAGGGTGCAGAACACTGTGGAAGCTTGGAAGGCTTTGTCTGAACTGGGTTGTTCTGATCTAATGGTGCAGGTGACTAAAGGAGACCCAACTCCAGTGTTAACCAGGCAGAAGTTCACTTGGCAGAAAGTTCAATCAGGCCGAGGACGTTCAACCTCTGTGCAGCAAGCTCAGTCAGCTACAATCACGTGAACTTTGGCCTGCTTCTGACTTACTTTCCGCCTAATACTCTTCAGTTATTTGCTGAAGGAATTCTATGAGTGAGAGTTTGGGTAGTTTTATTATAAGGTGGAATGAGAGCTGCTGGGTTGAGACTGAATAGCAGATATGTGTGTATCCAATGAAGAAGGACTTAGGGAGGAGATGGCGTGTGTTGTTAGCAGAATGTGGAGTGAATGCTTTTGATGTGTTTTGACAGGGTACAAGGGGCTTAAATATGCTTAGTGTGAATGATCTCTCCAGTGGTGACACACTTCCTCGGGGTGTTTACTGGCCAGAGAGGGGTTTGGTCAGTCTGTCAGTGGGAAGGGGATGGGGGACACAGGGTGGGTTCTTGGAATGTTAATGGCTTAAATGACCCAGAGAAATGTAATATTATTTTTCTTGAGTTGATATGTCTTCAGTGGGATATTCTCATGCTTCAGGAGACTTATATTAGGAAAAGGGATGTCTCACTATTTCATCATTGTGATTACAGTGAATGTTATGTACATGTGGATGTTCGTGGAGGGAAAATGGGGAAGTTAGTGATTTATATCAAAAGGGGGATTCCTTTTATTAAAGAAAGCATTTTTAGAGATGGGCTGGGTAGGTGTTTGGCAGTAAGGGAAGAGTGTATGACCAATAGGTAACATTTATTAATCTTTTTGCCCCTAATATGGGACAAGAGGGATTTTTTCATTCAATACAAGATCCTTCCCAGTTTGTTAAAGGGCTGATGGTGCTGGGAAGAGACTTTAATTTATCACTTACAGCTTTGGATCATTCTAAGGGAGGGAGTGGGGTTAGTTTGGTTCAATGCCAAAACATTTTACAGTTAGCTAGATTCAATGCCAAAACATTTTACAGTTAGTTAAAGATCTAGATCTGCTAGATGTTTGGCGATTACAGCACCCAGGGCAACACTCCTACTCTTTTTACATGCACAGCTTTCATACACGAGAACAGATATGATTTGGTGTAGCCAGAACCTGTGGGACAGGGTGCAAGAATCAAATATTGAAAGTGTACATGCCTCTGACCATGCTCCAGTCTGGATTGAGCTGCGGGGCGTGAGGGGTGAGAGACGCCACACTTTTTGGAGATTGAATGAATATACTTTGGGAGATGTGAAGGTCTGTGAGGAGCTACGCAAGGTTATTCAAACTTATTTAGGATTGAATGATATGAGGGAAGTCTCTGATGGAACTTTATGGGACACACTTAAGGTGGGGGTAGTGGACATCTCATTACATGGGAAGCATAGAGGAAACAAAGAGGGAGAGGCAAGACCTGGAGCTCCGCTCTCAACTGGTGCATCTAGAAACTATCAAGCAGGAGGAGATTAGGCCACACTAGAACAATTGCAGAAATGCAGAATTGAGTTGCAAAAAAGTTGAAGATAGGTAAAATGGAATTTCTTAGACGTCTGACTCAACAAAAGATTTATGAATTTAGCGATAAAGCAGGAAGAATGGTGGCTTCACACCTCCGAAAGAATCAGAGCATACAAGTACAAAAATTAAGGGGGCTGGAGATGTTTATAATTCAGGTTCCTCTTTCCCACAAGCATCACTTTGCACTTGCTCACATTAAACGTCATCTGCCATTTAGACGCCCAATCTCTAAGTATCATAAGGTCCTCTTTTTCACAATCCTCGCGCGATTTAACGACTTTGAATAACTTTGTGTCATCAGCAAATTTAATTACCTCACTAGTTACTCCTCTTCTCTAGGTCATTTATAAATATGTTAAAAAGCAGCGGTCCCAGCACAGAACCCTGGGGACCCACACTAACTACCCTTCGCCATTGAGAATACTGACCATTTAACCCTACTCTCTGTTTTCTATCTTTTAACCAGTTTTTAATCCACAATTGAACACTACCTCCTATCCCATGACTCTCCAATTTCCTCTGGAGTCTTTCATGAGGTACTTTGTCAAACGCCTTCTGAAAATCCAGATACACAATAATATTATCAACATGTTTGTTCACCCCGTCAAAGAAATGTAGTAGATTGCTGAGGCAAGATTTCCCTTCACTAAATCCATGTTGACTTTTGGCCATGAGGGCTTGTTCGTTGGTAGATATAAAAGGGGTTTGGATAAAGGATGTGGAACACAATATAGCTTTATTTGCTGATGATGTTCTGTTGTATATGAGAGTGCCTTGGATGACTTTCGGGCTTATTTTCAAAAGTGATTGCCGGCCATCTTCCGACATAAATCGGGAGATGGCCGACGATCTCTCAAAAGCAGCGAAATCTGTATAATCGAAAGCTGCTTTTTTGACACCATCGCCGCTTTCCCGTCGACGAGCCGGCGAAAGTTCAAGGGGGCGTAGCGAAGGCGGGACATGGGCGGGCATGGGCGTAGCTACCAGATGGGCGGCTTTCGCGGATAATGGAAAAAAGAAAAGCAGCATTAATCAGTATTTTGCCGGTTTTACTTGGTCCTTTTATTTTCACGACCAAGCCTCAAAAAGGTGCCCCAACTCACCAGATGACCACCGGAGGGAATTGGGGATGACCTCCCCATACTCCCCCAGAGGTCACCAACCCCCCTCCCACACTAAAAAAATAAAAATAAAAACCTTTTTTGCCAGCCTCAAATGTCATACCCAGCTCCCAGACAGCAGTATGCAGGTCCCTGGAACAGTTTTTGTTGGTTGCAGTGGACTTCAGGCAGGCGGACCCAGGCCCATCCCCCCCTACCTGTTGCACTTGTGGTGGTAAGTGTTAAGCCCTCCAAACCCCCCCCCCAAAAAAAAAACCCACTGTACCCACATGTAGGTGCCCCCCTTCACCCATAAGGACTATGGTAGTGGTGTAGAGTTGTGGGGAGTGGGTCAGCACCCAAGGTAAGGGAGCTATGCACCTGGGAGGTATTTGTATATATTTTTTTTAATTTTTAGAAGTGCCCCCTAGGGTGCCCGGTTGGTGTCTTGGCATGTCAGGGGGACCAGTGCACTACAAATGCTGGCTCCTCCCACGACCAAAGGCCTTGGATTTCGCTGGGTTTGAGATCGCCGGCATTTTTTTCCATTATCGTTGAAAAACAAAACTGGCCATCTCAAACCCGGCAAACTCTGGCATTTGGCTGGGCCAAACCGTATTATCGAAAGAAAAGATGGCCGGCCACCTTTTTTGATAATATGGTTCTGCCAGCTGTTTGCGGCGCCGCCAAAATAGATCGCCGGCAATCTATTTCTCCGGCACTGTTCAATTATTCCCCTCTTTGCCTATCATAATAGAGGAGTTGAATATCTTTGGGAGAATGTCTGGATTTAAGGTGAATTATGACAAATCAGAGTTAATGGGAATTACAATTTCTAAGGAGGGGGGGGGGGGGGTTAAGAACAGTCATTTCCTTTCTGTAGGACAAAGACTAGTTTTTGGTATTTGGGTATACAGATACTCAGAGATTTATCTAAATTGTTTGTACTTAAATATACTCCTTTATTCAAGAACAGCTCCGTTGGGATTTGCATAGTTGGACTAGAGGTTGGTTATCATGGTGGTCGGATTTCTGCAGTTCAATGAATCTGCTGCCTTGACTGTTTTTGTTTCAAACTCACCCTCCATCGATCCCATGGTTAGAATTATTGCAGTTCCAGGCTGAGATTTCCAGTTTTATTTGATGATGATCCTCCCAGTTGGCAAGAAGGGTGATGTGGGGAGCGCCTAATGTATTATGGTATTACTGGGCAGCCCAGTTGAAACTTATATATGGCCTGGAGTCAGGATGGGCTAATGTAATCACAAATACGGAACAATATAATATGCAGGGTTACACATTAGAGGCGGCTCTCTGGGCCTCTCTCTCAATCCCTTTGTATCTCATTTATTTTCATTGTGGGGTTTACTAAAAAAAAGCTGTGGGGCTCTCATAGTCCTTCTTTTGCCCATATTAGTCTAGAACCCTGCTTTTTAGGAGGTTTTGGGAGGGCTGTTTTTGGGGAATAAGCGAAATGGAAATGTACTACTTTTCGGCATTTTCTAGATCTGGAAGAAATGCGCTCTTTTGAAGAGCTTAAACAAGCCTATGGTCTATCTCACTCAAATATTTTTCCTTATTTACAAGTAAAAAATTATATTTCCCAACAAGGATGGTTACTAGCTGACCTGGACGACACTTAACATCTAGAAAATTTATGGGCTTCTTTGGAAAAACTTAGGGAGTATTTCAATTCTATATCTTTTTATTCGGGAAAATGGGTTTTATAAATATCCATATATACAGCTTTGGGAACGAGTTAAGCGTGAGTGGAATGTAGTATGTCTAAAAGTGAAAAAAAGCCTCGATGTGTGTGCTTCTTAAAGAAAATGCTTATAAAGTGTTGACCACATCGTATTATACTCCTGTTAAGTTAAAAGCTATGTTTCCCATGGTTTCTGATCTTTGCTGAAGATGTGGCCTTGAAAAGGAGTCCTTTTTTCACATTTGTTGGACATGTGGGAAGACTCAGGAGTTTTGGAAAGGGGTTACGAGGAGGATAACTTCAACACAGGACATTGTATTTCCTTGTGATCCTAAATGGTGTTTATTGGTGTTGGGTAATAGAAGGGGCCCAAGTGGCTTGGCAGCTGCCAAAAGTGTTATTGCTGCTCACTGGAAGCAGGTGATGGGACTAACATTACTTAGTTGGCTCAGAAGTTAACCCTTATTGGGGATTTGGATAAGTTAACAGATCATAGACTTGGGTGTTATGACTCATCTGACGAAGAATGGGTCCACCTTGACTTACTACTGAATGCTACTTAACTCTTGGGGGTGAAGAGGAGGGGGTTCTAGTTATATGGATGAACACTCTGAAGAAGCCACTGAGTGCTTAGGATTTAACTGGGTTTTGGGTTAGGGAGAGTTGGGGGGGATGGCAATGAATGTATGGGGATTGTTGGACTGTTAATGACGTTTTTGGTTGAGAATTACCTATGTTTTTTCTATTGCTCTTTAAAAATTTTAATAAAGATTCAATGTTAAAAAAAATTCATATTTGAGCTGAATGGTGAACATGAGTGGAGTGTGGTGATAGAGTTATTTCCAACCACCTTGGAAATGAAAGACTGGTTTGAAGAATTAAAGTCTGAATTAAGTAGCATGGCAAAAGAACTGCACACTTACTTTCAGAGAACCCGATGAAGGTAGCCAAAATGGTGCATTGAGTGGAGGAAGTGAAAAGCAAAGCAGGAGGATGTGGAGCCACTGAATCAAAAGATCAGGGACCTGGCAAATAGTAACGAGGATCTGCTCTTAAAGATCAAAATCTAGAGAAATGGTCATGGAGAAATAACTTGTGTGTGGAGTCTGTCATGTTACAGAGTATCTTACGATGAACTCATAAAGAGGGCATTTCAAACTATTTTGAAAGTGGCGAACCAGAAGGACCCAGGACTGGAAGGAAAAAAAAAAAAGAAGAGTTAAGCAGGCCCATAAGGTTCCTAGTTCTGCATCATATGTGAAGGAGAGATGCGACTGAATACACAGACAGGGAGTGAACCTTTTAAGTGGCTCAGAAGATAGGCCAGGTCACATAGGAAGACCACCAGCATGAGATATTTCCAGATATTTTCCAAGTAACAAAGGGAATATAAAGAGGTGACTCAGCAGCACAGAGGACAAAATGTACAATAATGCTGGATTTTTCCTATTGAAATTACTTTTAAGGGGACCACACACAGAGCAATAACAGTTCAAGATGACCACTGCGTCCTAACACAGTTGGATCTAATGCAATTATCTGCTTATAAAATTTTATACCGTTTTTAATCCATTCAAAATAGTTTACAAATAAATAATAATTTAAAAAGAAAAAACTTATTGAAAAGAGGGGAAACAGGAGTTCCAGAACAGAAGAATACAGTGCCTGAATGGCAATGAGTGGGAAAGGGTAGAAAGAGGCTGCAACAAGACCTGGATCCTGCACAAAAACAGTCAAGTGGGCCTAAATGTGACTTTTTGCCAAGTGCTGGGCAGCCTAAATGAGACTTTGGGGGCTTCAAACGATGCAAGGCATCACCCGAGTACCATGAGACTACTGCAAAAAGTTGCAGCTGCCATTTTGAACCAGGAGGCAGGAGTAACTGGGGATCACTCCTGCCCATCCTATCCTAGACCACCAGGGCATCCTTTAGGATGGAGAGCGCTCTCAAATGCCCTAGAATTACATAGACAGATCTCCTCTGTAAATAATCTCTCACAGCACTGTCTAAAAGGAAGCAATTTTAACCTACAGCTGTGGTGTAAAGACTTCAGGTACTTTTTACCCACGAACTTTGCACCAGGACACAAAGGGAAATAATAATGCCTTCACTTTGAAAATTACCACAGTGACTTTTCTGTCTGCTTTAACGACAAGTCAAACTTTTCCTGAAAATCTATGTGCATTATTTTTAAAAAGCAACAAAGAGGTCCCTGGCAACGTCTTCCTGCAATCCAACTAAAAATATGCCTGTTATGGAGATGACAGCAATTTAGCCAGGTAAAAAACTGATTTAGATAGCTAAATGGCTTTCAAAACTATTTCCTTGAAAACTGTCATCCTCAAATAGCAAGAACTGCAGTTCAGAAAACAAGGAGATACACACTAATTTATTCAAATTATTCCAGACAGCTAATATTTCAAAAGTGACTCTAAAATGCAGAACACGAACACAACCACCTGGCTTTCAATCTTACCTATGGCACATCTGTAATTCGTCAATGGTGGCACAGCGTGAGGGCAACCGGCAACAGCGACTCACTAAACCAAGATCCATGTGTAGCTGATAAATCCTGGATATGCGCTGGGGAACCTCAGGATGACAACTAGGCAAGAAGACAACACAGCAGGACAATACAAAGTAAATCCAGAACAGGTAGAAGCAGCGCACACCAGAACAGGGACAGAACAGGCAGCGGCAATGCAAGCTTCCCTCATAAACACACATACTATCACACCACAGAACAGCATAGACAGCAGTAGTACAAGCTCCCCTCACAGAGTACAGTTGCTTATCTGTATCATGGTTTTCCATAGACAGAAGGATAAAGCAGACACACTTCTGGTGATATACTCTGATAGTACCAGCACAGGACTCCCCTCTCTGCCACAGAAGTTTGTCCTACACCCACCTGTTAAGCCTGCTTCCTCAATCAATACCAATCTGAGATGGCCCACTTCTTTGGGTCTCTGGTAGAGCTGGTTAATTCAAGGACCTACTTGCTGGTTGTCCTGCTAGTGGTTTCCCTCTTTTTTTTTTTTTTTTTAAGGAGACATTAGGCAGGACAGTTTGTTTGTATTATCCTGCTGTCTACAAAGAACCTCCCATTACAGGTGAGCAATTCTGCTTTTTCTGAGGACAGCCAGGATAAAAGTAGCACACCTCTGATGCCTGTCAAGCTGAGCCCTCAATGCTCTGATACAAATGGGGGCACTAGAGGCCATTAGTGCCACACTAGCACCCACATTTGCTAGCACCAAATGCACAGAGCCGATGAGTGCGCTGACTCTGAGCTCAATGAGCATGCTAAAGAGGTCATTCCATATACCTCCCCAATGCTCAGTGGGCAGCACATCAAACAAGGGTGTTCCTTCCACAGGAAACCCTACACCAGCTTGCATTAGGGTTATGCCCAGCCATGGGGAGGGGATGACCTTTTTAGCTCAGATCTAAAAGCCCTGCTGTCTAGTGGACCCCAGACCCCCCCAAACATAAATACAATCCTGGTGGACACCCCGCTGAAGACTACCCCCAGTGGCCTAGTGGTGGCCAGGCGCATCATCAAAATGGTGGCACCCTGGCCGGTGCATCCCAGGATGCACCAGGCTGGGCAGCGCCATTTTGATGATGCTCCCGGCAGGAGGGACTAGGATTCCTTCCCTTCTCCTAGGTAGGAGAAGGTTGGGGGGGGGGGAGCCACTGCTAGACTACTAGGGGTAGTCTCTAGGGGTGGGGTCCTGGCTACAGGTCCCACTGGACCACCTGGGTTTTATTTATTTTCAGGGGGGGGGTCTGGGGCTCACCAGACCACCTGGGGTTTTCTCCTATGCCTTCTGGGCATTCGCTTAAGAGCTGTGCTTAATGCACAACTCTTGAGTGCATGTACCACACATTATCCTCCCATCGAACTCCCTAATGCTCAATGCTATGAGCGTACTTATACTTGCATCTCATTAACATTGAGCATTAGGGAATTGTTCTTATGTGCTGTTCCAGCGTTATTTCTGTGGAGCTGTTCAGTGCAGCTTTTCAAAAAAAACAAACAACTTTTTCGGTAATAAAAGCAAACAATACTTACTATATCAAACTATGTTCGATAGAATACAAAAAACACTCAAGAAGACAAAAGCCTCAGAACCCTTCCTCCAGAAGAAACAATGGTTGGAATATAATGGGTAAGATCTCTTAACCATTATATTCCTACCATTGTTTCTTCTGAAATAGAGAAAGTTAACTTCACAGACATTAAAAAAAAAACCCTTGAGGATAATTTTGTTAAAGCTCTAATCAAACCAGCTTTTTGTGGATCCAAACAAAAATGTTACATAAACATATAATATCAAATTTAACTTACAAGCTGTTTTCATTTTCAACGTGCACAGACTGTGACCAGAGTTTCGCCCGTATAGCTGTGTCCAATGACGTTTACAGAAGGCTAACGCTTCTTAAGGTGCAAGTACTTGCTTTAAATCAATTTTGAGCAGTTTTTTGGGATGCACTTAGTCACTAGCTTTGTATTATTGTTTTTGGCACTTATTTGTCGTATGTTTTATTGTAGATACAAGTATTGCACTTTGACACAATTATATGGGCGAGTCTCTGGCCACAATCAGTGCGCGTTGAGAATGAACACAGCTTTAAGTTTGATATTTTATGTTCACATCACATTTTTGATTGGATCCACAAAAAGCTGGCTCGATTAAGGCTTTAACAAAATTATCCTGAAGGGGTTTTTTTTATGCCTGTGAAATTATCTTATCCATTATATTCCTACCATTGTTTCTTCTGAAACACAAAAGTGGAGGAAGGGTTGAGGCTTTTTCCGCTTGAGTGTTTTTTGTACTCTATCGAACATAGTTTGATACAGGTGGAGGGGCATAATCGAACGGGGCACCCAAGTTTTGCGTCCATTTTTCGCTTTGATAATACGGTCGGGGACGCCCAAATTTCAACATTTAGGTCGACCTTAGAGATGGTCGTCCTTAGAGATGGTCGTCCCCGGTTTTCAGCGATAATGGAAACCGAGGACGCCCATCTCAGAAACGACCAAATCCAAGCCATTTGGTCGTGGGAGGAGCCAGCATTCGTAGTGCACTGGTCCCCCTGAGATGCCAGGACACCAACCGGTCACCCTAGGGGGAACTGCAGTGGACGTCACAAATTGCTCCCAGGTGCATAGCTCCCTTACCTTGGGTGCTGAGCCCCCTAAAACCCACTCCCCACAACTATACAACACTACCATAGCCCTAAGGGGTGAAGGGGGGCACCTACATGTGGGTACAGTGGGTTTGTGGTGGGTTTTGGAGAGCTCGCTGTTTCCTCCACATACGTAACAGTTGGGGGGTGGGGGGGTATGGGACTGGGTCGCCTGTCTGAAGTGCACTGCAGTACCCACTAAAACTGCTCCAGGGACCTGCATACTGCTGTCAGGGAGCTGGGTATGACATTTGAGGCTGGCAAAAAATATTTTTAAAGTTTTTTTTTAGGGTGAGAGGGGGTTAGTGACCATTGGGGGAGTAAGGGGAGGTCATTCCCGATTCCTTCCGGTGGTCATCTGGTCAGTTTGGGCACCTTTTTGAGGCTTGGTCGTAACAAAAAATGGACCAAGTAAAGTCGGCCAAGTGCTCGTCAGGAACACCCTTCTTTTTTCCATTATTGGCTGACGCCGCTCATGTGTTAAGTACGACCCAGTCCTGCCTTCGCTATGCTTCCGACACAGCTCCGGGAACTTTGGTCGTCCCCGCGACGGAAAGCAGTTGAGGACGCCCAAAATCGGCTTTCGATTATGCCGATTTGGGCGACCCTGGGAGGACGCCCATCCCCCGATTTATGTCGAAAGATGGGCACCCTTCTCTTTCGAAAATAAGCCTGTAAGTATTGTTAGCTTTCACTGCAGAGTTTTTTTTGAAAGACTGTATACTTGATCTCTTTTTTCCTCTGGGATTATATATAACTTTGAGTAACGCTGTTCAGTACAGCGCCAGAGTTTTAAGCATCTGGGCCCGAGTGTGTCCAGAAGGTTATCCAACATTAGTAGGATAACCTGAGGGTAGAGTCTGGGCGGAGTAAGATCAGGCAAACAGATTTGGAGGACAGTATGTGACAACTGTCTGTCTGCCCTAGAGGCAGAACTTAAAGAGTAATGCCTTGTGAAGGTGTGAACTGATGTCCAGATAGCGACTCCGAGATGTCCGTTAAAGGTACTGAGCGAAGGTGTGCAGTAGAGGTTAACACAGGTATGGAACCTGCACATACTTTTAGATAGATCAGTCTATTTCTTCAGATAAATGGCTTTAAAAACAAACAGTCATCCCCAAAATTGCAAGAAATTCAATTGTTTGGAGAACCACAAGATGCCCATTAATTTATTCAAATTACTGTAGATAGCTAATATTTCAAAGAGCCACTACAATACATACCACTAACAGAACCACTTGGCTTTCAATAGCTTCCAAATGATGGGTTCAGATACGTCCTGGAGGGTTGAGATTGGCTTGTTGTTAGCAGAATGTGATGCAGTCAGATATGTGGAGGCCCAGGCAGGATGGCTGGTAGGAGAAAATGCTGTGCACCAGTGGCCAAAAAGGGGGGGTAGATGAGCAGCTAAGAGCAAACTGGTTGCTCACTGGCTTGAGTGGGGAGGGCTTCAACCCTCACACGGTTTTGTGTGTCTCAGTCAGAGATGCTGCTTAAGGGCTTTTTGGTTTATTTCTTGGCGATGCTAATGAATTGAGTGGGGGGAGGGGGGCTGCAGTGCTTGAGCTCAACCTTGCTGTATGGTTCCCAACTGCCTCATGCTGCTGAGAGGAGGTTCACTTGTAACCATCTTAGACTCGTATGGGAGAGGAGTGGGCAGGGTACTACAGCTGTGTCGGATCCTACAGCAGCCACAACTTTGCTGATCTTGGCTGGGGGAACTAGCACAGCATGGTTGGCGGTGATTTACAAGGATTTGCTGTGTGGTCCATCGCTTCAGGTTTCCCTGCTTTTGATAAGGCTGCAGAAGCTGTGAAGCAGGTATCAAGACCCATCAGTACTATAGTGGAGTTGGAAGTGTGCTTGGCATTAGGTGGAGGGAGTCCCGCCGGTACCTCAGTGCCAACCCACTGGACCTCGCTGTCTGAGGAATACATGCTGGTACTGTTAAACTTTTTGAGGTCCATTTGCAAATTTCCCATATTTTTTTGTTTTTATTTTCCTCTTGAGAGAGAGAGAGAGAGAGAGAGAGATATAACGTATGTGACCTATTCTTAACAAGTAGACTGACAAGTGAGCAGGCGTAATGGTTAAGGCGGAAAATGTAACGCATGCTTTAATGGGTGTAGAACTCTAGTTCACTAAAAGAACCCAGGTGAGAAGAGTAAAAATATGTAAATATCTGTGGAAAAACCTCTTCCCCAATATCAAGCCGCAAAACCAAAGCAACTATGTAAACAGAAAGACATTCAGTTAAAGAGCCATGTTATCAGCACCTAGAGCTGAAAATCATTTTATAACAAATTTTCAGCCAAATCATTCAAGCTCTATAGAAAACATCACAGTCTTTCATCTTGTCTATAAATGTGCAAAACTAATAAAGTGTTGAAAAATAAAATCCACACCTCAAACTACTACAGAGAACACTGTAAATGCCCGAATTAGCCACATAAGTTTTACCCAAAAAATTAGATCACGAGTTAGAATAATTTCAAAGCACAAAAACGTATCTAAGTCATGCGACTGCTGTCCAACAGAGAGCCCGTTTCAGATAAATCTTCCTCAGCGATCAGTTAGCCTGCAATGGCCTGGAGCTGAGAGCTAGAGTGTGTCTCCTTTTACCAATGGGTATGGGACAAATACCCATTGGTATGGGACAAATGTCTGTGCTAGAGAGGACAGCTCTGCTTTGGCAGCTATTGGAGGATATCACCAAAGGTGTGGCTGCATTATCCTGGCTGTAATTGAAGAAATACTCACGCTCTCCCACTGCCAAACAGAGACAGCATGGGAAGCAGCAGTGCAAGTTTCCCTCATGCCCTCAACAGAGGGCAGCACAGGCAGCAGCAGTTCAAGCTTCCCTCCCACACACTCTCCCACCACACAGCAGGGACAGCAAAGGCAGCGACAGTGCAAGCTTCCCTCACACACAGTCCCACCACAGATCAGGGCAACAGCAGTTCAAGCTTTCCTTCCACACACTGTCCCACCACAGAACAGGGACAACACGGGCAACAGCAGTTCAAGCTTTCCTCCCACACATTGTCCCACTAAAGAACAGGGACAGTACAGGCAGCAACAGTGCAAGCTTCCCTCACACACAGTCCCACCACAGAACAGGGATAGCACAGGCAGTAGAAGTGCGAGCTTCCCCTAACCTGTCCCACATGTTGTAGTGATCCTTCATCCTCTCATCGTAGACAAGTCCTGTTCGTTCCTTGGGCAAGGGTCTCATGACTTCTATCATTGTTGCATCTAAAAGAGCATCTAGCTCCTCAGGGCTCAGCATCCCTCTGTCTGTTTGCTCCTTCTCTTCCTCTGGTGACAGGTACCCTGACCCTGAGGAATACAATTCATATAATCAAACTTTATAAGGTTTCCAATACAAGCGCTATTCAGTTATCTATGCAGAGGGCAAGCACTAGGGGTCGACAAAAGAACAAGTTGTAAAAAAAAATCCATTCCGCAATTCAAGTATAAATACAGTCTCCCTTTTTTTAGTGCACAGGTTTACTGGCTCTAGTATTTTTTTTACAGCAGTATTTATTAACCTTTCAAGTAGAAAGTACCCCCAAATTTCTGAAAAATTGTGAAGTATCCCCCAAAAGGATGGCACCAAAATACCCTCTACCTCTTACAAAAACAAGAGCATGGTAGCACAAAGATACTACCTCCCCAAAACCTCCAGCTCCTGTATTCCTCTCACACCCTCCCCCTTTATCCTCTGCCCAACACCAGTATTCCCCACTCTAGGTCCTTTTTTTACTTTAGTATTTTATTTATTTGTTACATTTGTATCCCACATTTTCCCACCTATTTGCAGGCTCAATGTGGCTTACATGGTACCGGAATGGCGTTTACCGATTCTGGTGTGAACAAGTACAATGTGGTGTTGTGGTATGATGATGATCATATGGCAGGGCCACAGTAAGAATCGTCGAGCAGAAGAGTAGAGATATGTTCATTACATGTTTTAGTTTTTCTTGTGTAGTCGAGGTCAGGCATTTAAGTTGGATCGGGAGGGTATGCCTTTTTAAACAGGGTGGTTTTTAGTATTTTCCGGAAGTTTAGGTGGTTGTACATCGTTTTCATGGCTTTTGGTAGCGCATTCCACAATTGTGTGCTTATGTAGGAAAAGCTGGATGCGAAGGTACATTTGTATTTAAGACCTTTACAGCTTGGGTAGTGTAGATTTAGATGTGTTAGTGTTGAAGCAGATGTGTTTCTGGTTGGTAGGTCGATTAAGTCTGTCATGTAACCAGGCGCTTCACCGTAGATAATTTTGTGAACCATGGTGCAGATTTTGAAGGCAATGCATTCTTTGATTGGGAGCCAATGTAGTTTTTCACGGAGGGGTTTTGCACTTTCAAATTGCGTTTTTCCAAATATGCGCCTAGCTGCCGTGTTTTGAGCTGTCTGAAGTTTTTTTAAGGTTTGTTCTTTGCATCCTGCATAGATTCCATTGCAGTAATCTAAGTGGCTTATTACCATTGATTGTATCAGGTTGCGAAATGTTTCCCTCAGGAAGAATTGTTTCACGCGTTTGAGTTTCCATCTTGCGTGGAACATTTTCTTTGTAGTGGATTTTGCTTGGCTCTCCAGTGTTAGGTTACGGTCCATTATAACGCCGAGAATTTTCAGGCTGTCTGAAATAGGGAGGGTGTAATCTGGGGTGTTGATACTTGTGGGGTTGTCTGTGTTGTGCTGGGATGTGAGGATGAGACAATGTGTTTTTTCTTTATTGAGTTTTAGTTGAAATGCATTTGCCCATGTATCCATGATGTTCAAGCTTAGCTTGATTTTGTTGGTGATTTCTGTCAGATTGGTTTTGTAAGGAATGTATATCATGACATCGTCTGTGTAGATGAAAGGGTTAAGGTCTTGATTGGATAGGGACTTGGCTAGTGGGGTCATCATTAGGTTGAAGAGGGTCGGTGATAGCGGTGATCCTTGTGGTACTCCATAGAAAGCTTTCCACGGTGATGATATATTTGAGTTTGATTTTACTTGATATGTTCTGGTAGTTAGGAAACCCTTGATCCAGCTGAGTATGTTTCCACTAATCCCGAACTTGTCTAGTAGGCTTGTTTATATATTGTGGTTTACCACGTCGAAAGCGCTCGACATGTTGAATTGGAGGAGGAGGATGTTTTTGCCTAATGCTATTTCTTGTTTGAATTTGGCTAGGACAGTGAGTAGTACTGTTTGAGTGCTATGAAGGGGGCGAAATCCTGACTGTGATACGTGTAGTATTGAGAATTTGCTTATGTAGTCTGTAAGTTGTTTGGTTATCATGCTTTCCATCAGTTTGACTACGAATGGGATAGACGCTAGTGGTCAGTAGTTGGTGATTTCATTTGTTTTTTTCTTGGGATCTTTTGGTATTGGGGTGAGTAGAATATTGCCATATTCCTTGGGGAAGATACCTTGTTGGATCATGTAGTTGTGCCAAGCAGTTTCTCTCCTCTCTCCCTATCCCCTACCTGCTCTCTTTATTCTACATCCTGTACCTTTACCCAGCACCAGTGTCTCCCTAATCTTTTTGATCCTGCTGCTTCCCCGCTCCTTTCCCACGCATTAAAAGGGTGCAAAAGTTGCAATCTCACACAGATTTACCAGCACTGCTTGACCAAATGCACAGTCTCAAATTGCACATTGATCCAATCAATATTACAATGCACATGTATGAAGCGAGGACCAGGTAGTTACTTCACTAATGGTGCACAATGAAGCAGACTTCAGAAAAACTACAGTAGCTGCTGCATTGGCTCTAATTTCATTTTAGAGGAGAGAGGAACACTAGGCTGTTTACAACAGAGCTGGACGAATGATGCCAGCCAATTAGCTAAGGCTCATTTTGCAACTGAAATGCCAATTCTGTAGGGGTCAAAGAAGACAAAAAAAATTACACAGATTTTGTGATAGATTCTGATCATTTGAGATAATAAGAGAGTGCCCATTTGCAGTGCAGAGGGCTCTCTCATGTAGATTATGAAGCTTTGGGCAGAAAGTATTACATTCTTGTTCACATGAAAAGGTATTACCACTTTCAATAAAAACAGGGATGTCAGAGCACAACATTGTTATTTTGAAATCATATGAAAGGCTCATAAGTAACTAAAGGTATGGGGTTTTTTTTTTACTTGAATTTAAACCACACCTCTCAACTCAAGAACCTAAAGTAAGCCCATCAATTTCAAAATGTACTGTGACTCTTCAGTACATTGCATGAAATTTCTCTAATAACCAAAAGGTCCCTACCTCCCCATCCCAATCCTTCACTATTCCCCCAGACCCCCCCACCCTCACTATAAAACTTAGTGACATATAACCTTTGCAAATTAAAACTACCATATATTTCCCAAGTTTTTTGAAATGTAAAAGTCAATTCCTTCTCATATCCGTGAGATGGAGTGCCGATACCTCAGGTTTCTTCTGCGTTGAAGCAAATACCAGGCAGCTTGCTGTGATCACACTAGCTACAAAACTTCTGGAGTCTGTCTGGAAGGCCCAGAGGTCCATTGTTAAGCAAGCTGCAGGCTAAAATCTTTGGCACAGTAATTCTCAAAATGTCCATAATCAAATACTGTATCCCAGAAACACATAATCTAAAACTGGGGACCAAAATGCCCCCTCGTGCCCTAAGTTGACAAAAAGTACTCCTGGTTATTTGGGGAGGGGAGGTCCTTTACCAAATAAACTGGAAGAATCTAAGGTGCAATGCACAAAAATGTTGTTCTGATAAGGGGACAGGCAGGGCCATAAATAAATATAACAATCTAGAGAGGACCATCATCTTAACCACATGCACCCTCTCCAACCAGGACACTGTCAGGTTTCCCCTCCTCCAAATCTTCCCAAATGGCCTTCAGAAGGTGTGATAGTTAGCAGCATAATGGAGGCACTGTCCACCATAAGTTAAATACCCACATATCGTAAGCTTTTGGCTGCCCACCTAAAGGGATACTGGCGTTTCAACCACGCTTATATCCTCTGAGCTAACAGAAATATTCAGGACTTCTGATTTAGACATATTGATATGAAAGCCTGCTACTGTCCCATAATTCCTCAGGGCCTCTACTATTATCCACTCTACCATTCCTGCCAGGGAGCCATGGGGGTCTGTGAGGGTAAATATGGAATCCGCAAACAAAAGTAGTTTATGGTGCCTATCCCCACAAATGATGCCCTTAATATTTTGCTGTTGCCTCATCTTCTGTGTTAGTGGTTCCATTGCTAGGGCAATTGAGGGGACAGGGAACAGCCTTGCTTCGTTTCCCTCCCTAATTCAAAAACCTAAGTCCCATTAATTTGTATACTGGCTAAGAGCTGTATATAAAGAATTTTAATCCAATACCAGCCTTTCATACCAAAACACACTTAAGGTTCTTATCAATTAGAGCCAGTAGTCCCTATCTGCATCTACGTCCAGAAATAGTGCTGGGTTGCACCGTGATCTTGTATTTCAAATAAGCTGCAGAACCCTATTGAAACTTTGTCAGATGGTAATAAAACCCACCTGAGTATCCGGCACTAGATGGGGCAGATAATTCAGTAGCTGTTTCACCAGTATTTTAATAAAAAAAATTTTGTAATCAGTACCCAGCAGGGAAATAGGCCAGTAGGATCTGTAGTTAGCAGGATCCTTACCAGGCTTCAATATGACTGTCACCCTTGCCAATCTCCATGAATGTGGTACGATAGCTCCCTCCTCTAACCCATTAAAGAGTCTCGTTAATAGACCCACCAAATATTGCCTAAAGCACATAGACAATTTTGCAGTGAAGTCATCTAAACCTGGGGCTTTACCAAGTAGCAAGTTCTTAATAGCCCACATAGGCTCTTCTTCTGTAATGGGAAGAGATAACTGATCTGCCTTCTCCGGGGTTAGATGAGGTAATCCAGCATCAGAAAAATACTGGTTGATGGTGTCCAGGGATATTGGTGCCTATGGTATTTAAAGAGCCTTATAAAACTTCACAAAGGTTTGTGCAATCAGATCTCTATCTTAATGGGCCTCTCCTGCATTATCCTTTACATAGGTTATAAAGATGCTAGTGGCTTGTTTTTTCAATACATAGGCCAGAAGTTTACCTGCCAATAAGTAACTAAAGTTTGAAACTCACATTCTTGTAGCAGAGATAAATGCTACCAGAAAGAGGCTGAATTGGCCCAAATGATGGCTTCATAAGGGTTGTAAGGACAATGTTAATGGCACAGATTTCCACAATGATGGTTTGAGATGAGAAAGTCTTTCATAAATCAAGAAATGAGTGGACACTGCGAAGGCAGCTATCAATCTGAGTATGACAGCCCAAAAGAGCACCGATATACGCACTGACAGAAGTTTGAAGCCTACATGATAGAGACAGTATAAAGATAAGAAGGGCAGTGAATGAGGTCATGACCATTTATAAAGTGCCAGATGGAAAACTTCTTCTACTTGAAAGCACGGGCACATCTGGTAAATGGCTTCCTAAAAGCAATTTAAATGTATTTAAAATGCATTGGAAGACCTAGTGCCATGACTAAGTACTGCTCACTATCCATGCTGTGAGGCTTTGGGTTTTGAGGATGGGATGAACAAAGCAGCAACTGTCCTGTTTGATAAAAAATGATGAAATTGGAAGCCTGCAAGGTGGATGGAGTTTTGATGAGGCCAGTGCAGCATTAGAAAAATCATCATGCCTGGCCTCTGTTGAAACTTGTGCAGAGCCTTTGTCATGAGTGGGACAGATGAAAAAGAAGAACAGAGGCTGTACTGCCATACTGGGACAGACCAAAGGTCCATTAAGCCCAGCATCCTGTTCCCAACAGTGGTCAATCCAGGTCACAAGCACCTGGCAAGATCCCAAAAAAAGTACAATATATTTTATGCTGCTTATCCTAGAAATAAGCAGTGGATTTTCCTCGAGTTCATTTTAATAATGGTGTATGGACTTTCCTTTAGGAAGCAGTCCAAACTTTTTTTAAGCTCCGCTAAGCTAAATGCTTTTACCACACCAGAGTTTAATTACACATTGACCAATTCGTTTTAAATTTACTACTTTGTAGCTTCATTGCGTGCCCCCTAGTCCTAGTATTTTTGGAAAGAGTAAACAAGAAATTCATGTCTACCCGTTCCATGCCACTCATTATTTTATAGACCTCTATCATATCTCCCCTCAGCCGTCTTTTCTCCAAGCTGAAGAGCCCTAGCTGCTTTAGCCTTTCCTCATAGGGAAGTCATCATATCCCCTTTATCATTTTCATTACCCTTCTCTGTAACTTTTCTAATTCCACCATATCTTTTTTGAGATGCAGTGACCAGAATTGAACACAATATTCGATGTGTGGTCACACCATGGAGCAATACAAAGGTATTACAATGTCCTCATTTTTGTTTTCCATTCCTTTTCTAATAGTACCTAACATTCTATTTGCTTCCTTAGCCACTGCCGCACACTAAGCAGAGGGTTTCAATGAATCATCAACGATGATGCCTAGATCTCTTTCCTGGTTGGTGACTTCTAATGTGGAACCTTGCATGATGTAGCTATAATTCGGATTCCTCTTTCCCACATGCATCACTTTGCACTTGCTCACATTAAACATCATCTGCCATTTAGATGCCCAGTCTGTTAGAGCATCCCTTGCCAAATGATCTGGGGATGGCAGATTGAGTAATAAAGCAGCAGCTTTGCATTTTCGATGATGGGAAATATATCCAAGGGATCCCTCCAGCTTGGAAGATGAATTGCAGCACTTTGTAACAGAAGTACTACTCATGTGGCTGGAAGACTCTACTCAGCTTGTCAGCCACTTGATCCTGGATACCAAGGAGATAAGCTGCTTGTATTTAAATGGGGGGAAAGATTCTATCTGTCCCTGCTTGTGGACATAAAATATTTTGTTGTGTGTTTGAACTAAGATCAAATAGTCTTGAAGAAAGTGGACATAGCCTGTAGCTTAAGGCAGCTGATATGCAAGAGGCATTCAAGGCTTTGACCACATCCCTTACATAAGGCGAGAGTTTATGTGGGCACCCCAACCTATGATGGCAGCATTCATTGTCAGGACAAATGGTATTACAGAGGAGCAAAGGGGAAACATTGTGTGAGGTTGCTCTTAGGCTTCCATCAATGAAGCACGGTTTGTAACTGAAATGAAGGATGCAGCATGATAGACAGAGGTTGAATATGCTGGTTCCATTGGAATTTGAGATCCCAATAAGGTTGTCTCATTTTCAGATGAGCAAAAAAACAATGCACACCACAATAGCCATTAGTTTAGCTATTTAAGTAAGCTTTGGCAGTGAGAATATTCAAAGTTTCCTTATGATATACAGCATTAAGGAGCACTGTTTGTCCAGTTGCAGAAAATGCCCATTCTTGTATTTGTCTAAAATAACCTCCATGAAGGACAGTCTTGTTTGTAAGATGCAAGTCTGATTTTTGGAAGTTGATTACAAAGCCCAGACTGGAGCAAATAAATTACCCTGTTCCTAAGGACTAATGCAATGCTCTCTGAAGATGCTGCAACAAGCAAACCTGTCAAGTAAGGTAAAAAACACCAGATAGCCTTTGTAAAAATGTGTGGCAGTGACTACAAGCCATTTGGTAAAAATTCTGGACGCCAATAAAAGGCTGAAAAAAGAGGAATTTGTACTGGAGGTCCCTGCAGAGTTGAAACTGGAGATAACCGCCAGCATTGGACAAGAACTGGGATGAGTATGTAAGCATCACTGAAATCTGCGCTGCACAGCCAATCTTCCTTTTGTGGGGACAGAAGAACAGAAAAAGTTCATTTTGAATTTCTCTCTGTAGAGGAAGATTTAGGTCTCCGAGATCCAGGATGGAATGCAAGCCTCCTGTCTTCCTTGGAATGAGGTGAGGAATTGTTTCTACATAGAGACCGACCAAATTTTGGTTTGAATACCAAAACTAGCTTGAATTTCTGATTTGGCCATGATTCGAGTCTGGCTGAAAATACTTGTGAATTTTCAGCTGAAAATGAAAATCCCTGCCAACCAAAACAGCCACCCCTCCCACCACTCCACAGGCCTACCTTAGAAACCCTGCTGGCTCCAATCTCAAAATGGCTGAAGCAACTTCTGCAGTAATCTAGCAAGATTGCCGTTGAAGGTCTTGGCAGCCATTCTGATGGCAGAGGTGGCAGGAGCAACTAGGGATTGATCCTGCTCCGGTTAGACCACTAGAACACCTGGGTTTTAGGTAGGTCCGGGAGAGGGCTATGTCTGGTTGCAAGGCACGGGGGGAAGGAAGGCTCTGTCTGGTCATGGGGGTAGGGAGTGGGTTCTGTTCAAGGGTCGGCCAGACCAGTTTTGGCTGAAACCGAGCAGTGAATTTCGGTCAGCCTCTAGTTCTATAGCACTATAGGAGCGGACTGACTTCTTGGGAAAATAAGACCATTACAAGGGCTGATAGGGTAGTTGCATTAGAAATCTTAACCAGTATCCTGTATTTATTATAGAAATGAATAAGGAATCTGTGGTAATCTGTTCCAACTGGCTTAGGAGAATATGAACCCTACCTCCTCCAAGTTGGGCAAGGTGTAGATTTTGAAGAATCACTGCCTATGACGGGGGCTCAAATTATAAAAAAGGATCATTGTTTTAGTTAAGCAGATGTTGCACTTATTGTACTCTGCCTCTAAAACAGGAAGGCAACTTTTTCACACTGATATACCTTAAAGAACATAAAAAGTTGACTGAACCAGCGCTAGGTGCTGTAAATGGATCAGTGGTCTTTTCAGCTTTATACTGTGTGCTTTACTTCCCTTCCAAAGAAGGAACCCCAGGTAAGCTAAGTGCCTGGCAGCCATGGGAAAAGGGAAATTTCTTAAATCTGGAGGAAAAACCTGTATTTTCTGGAGATGTAGCTTGATAGGATGATAAACAGCAATTTGGGATGAAAAAAGAAAAATGGTTCTTCGAAGACCTTGTCTAATTGATCTAAGACGTGGATCTTTACTAGGGTTATTCAAGATGCTTTGACTATTACTAGAAAAGACAAGAGCAGGACCTAGTACAAAATAGATGGAACTTGTTTAGAAGGCCATGCATTGGTAAAACAGTGGCATGTTTTGTTCTTCAGAACTTTCTAGGAGACCAAGGAAATTAGTATATGATTCTGCGTCTTATATTAGAAGTTTGGATTCATTAGAGTAGATCAGCATTTCTTGCACCTTCGAATATATAGGGGGGAAAAAGTCTTTATCCACAGAAACATGCCTTATTTAGTTTGCTGTGTAGAATTTTCTGAATTGCTCCATCAAGCTTTGTAAAAGCAGTTGGAGCGATCCAGATGACTGTATTATGCCCCAAAAATCGTTTTTCCAGTTGTAGGAACAGAACCAGTGATAAAAGTCTAGGAGGATCAGAAAGCAAGTAGGATCTGGAGCAACTACACCAGGCCAGAACCATGTTACACAACCTATACTAGGAAAGAAAAATGAACGATAATCTGTAGAAAAAGTGTTCTGCTCAAAAACTATGGAAGGAACTCCTCTATGCAACAGTCCTCTGCACTGGGTGAAGAACAAAATCACAGCACTATGTGAAATGCTGGCTGTGCAGAATTGGCAGTGTAGAGCATGTTATGGATAATCTGTTTTGAAGAGGCCCTGAATTGGCAGTATGGAGGAGGAAATGGCTCTGAAAACTCAGCAGATACCAAGTTCTGTCTTCTATAATGATGCGCTGGCCACAAAGAGTAAAAAAGCCATTCTAAAGGCTCAGCACCAATTCTATGATGTATGGCCTTGTGTTGTTGATCACCACTTACTATTTATTTATTAGGATTTATTTACCGCCTTTTTGAAGGAATTCACTCAAGGCGGTGTAAAGTAAGAATAGATCCAACACGAGCAGGAGGCAATTACAGCAGTAAACATATTGATATGCTATCCTACTTGATATGCTATCCTCATTTGGATTTCAGGACTTTTTTGCCTTAATTTTCTTTTTATTTTAACCATTGCAATTTTCATGTATGCTCTGGTGGATCCTCATCAGTCGCCTTGTCTTGGGACCTCTTCTCTTTTCTTTCTATACTTGTTCCTTTGGTGCTTTGATTTTCTTCAATGGTTTTCAGTACCATATTTATGTTGATGACTCTCGATTTACTTCTCTACACTTGAAATTTCACCAGGAATCCAAGCCCAAGACTCAACCTGCTTGTCTGACATTGCTATCTAGATGTCCCATTGCCATCTAAAACTGAACGTGACTAAGGCAGAACTTCGTATCTTTCTGCCTAAACCCACTTCTCCCACTTCTTATAACATAAGGGCAAGACCATGCACAGGGAAGGGTTCAGAAGTCATATTTCTTACATATCCAAAGAGGCCTCCTTTAAATTAAGGATAATATATTCAGTTAAGTCATGATTCTCCTAGAAAGCCCTGTGAACGCTAATACTTTTGATAGCCATAAGCAACATCGACTACTGTAACTCTTAACTTAAAAGCTTTTAAGCTAGTTGGCATCTTCAAATAGTTCAACACACAGCAGTTAATCTCATTAACAGGGCAAAAAAGTGGGACCATGTATTTTCACTACTAAAGGAGGAGTACTGGCTCCCAATCCTTCACAAAATTACATTTAAAATTTTAATACTGTGAGGAATATGAGGGTGAGAGGGAGAATGAAGGCACATGGAGGAACGAGGAGGCTCGAGAGGGAGGGAGATGGGTAGAGAAAGGAAGGAGTCTATTCTCCTGGGGGACTGGAGAAAAGGAAAAGACTACAATTCCCAGCAGCCCCTGAGTAGGTCCCATGGTAGAAACAGGGACTTCAATCCCCAACAGCCCCCAGAGGAGGTCAGAAGGGCAAGAGAAGGGAGTTGGAAGAACCTGTCCCAAAGAGCCAGAATGTGGGAAGGATTTCTGAACCTGCCCAATCATGCAAAAGGAGAGCAGCTGAGCAATGGGTGTTGGGAGGAACCTATGGACTGGCAAGAGGAAGAAAAGGGGGAAGAACTAGAGCAAGAGGAGCCGATGGAGATTTGCTGCTCTGACTAAACTGGAAGGAAAGGAGGTGAAACAGGAGAGGGCTGCTCGTGAGGACAGCCTGGTAGAAGAAGGGAAAAGGTGGCTATCCCATGAGGGGAGCTGAGAGAACAGGTTTACCACAGAAGGGTCATGCGGGTGGTGGTCAGGGTATAATGCTGGCCTGGTTGGGAAGGGACCCTTGCCACCCCCCAGGTTGATTTCTTTTGAAAGGGAGAGAGGAGGAGTGGTGGTTTTGAGCATAACTGCTTTACATGAATTGCTGGGAGTTTGAACCCTTTTTGATCTACAGTGTTTGGAGAATTACTTTTGCATAACTGCTTTACATGAACTGCTGGGAGTTTGAACCCTTTCTGAACTGCTGTGTTTGAGGAATTGTTTTGCCTAACTGCTGACATGAACTGCTGGGGAGGGTTTGAACCCTTTCAGGAGCTACCGTGTGTGGAGAATTACTTTGCATACCTGCTATACATGAACTGCTGGGAGTTTGAGCCCTTTTTGAGCTACTTTGTTTGAAGAATTGCTTTGCATAACTGTTTTATATGAACTGCTTAGATTTTGGAACCTTTTGGGGTTGTTTTTTTTGTTTTGAATACTATGCTGTTGAACTGCTATGCTTCTTGAGAAATGCTGTGGTGGGAACTACCTTTGGAGGAGCAGCTGACACAAAGGGATTACAATAAAGTATAATCTGACCTTGTGGATTGCCATGTGCTCTTTAGCAGTGGATTACAGCACACAGCTCAGCTAAAGCGCCGAGGGACTCAAGAGTCTCCCGGTGCAGAGACTTTTCCAAGAGTCTCCCGGTGGTGGAGACCTTACAATACTTATTTATAAGATTTATCACTCACCACCACCACTTTCCTTACTCTGTCTGCCAACACCCTATTCCTCACATAGAGCGTTCAAATCTGCTCAGCATAATCTTCTTGTGCTACCATCTTTCTGATATCTTCATTTAGATATGATTCATCATTCTACCTTCAGGGCTGTAGGCTTTTCATTGTGGAACAATTATCTAGTTTTTTTTTTTTTAGGCTTGAGCCCACTTAACAGTCATTCAAGAAGGGTCTCAAGAAAGTTTTGTATCTGGAAGCCTTTGGACCCAATTGAATTGAGAGATATTCTCTACTTATAAAGAGACATACATCACGTAGAGCCAGGGGGAAGAGAAGTGTGGAATCCAACGGACCTCAGATACTTGGCAACTATTTTCTGTTTTCTTTTCTATTCTACAAGAAATTTTATCTCCTTTACCAACTTTGTTATGATCTTATTTGTAAATCACTGTGACAATATTTCTAAATGGTGGTGTATCAATAAATTGTAAACTGTAACCCCAAGAAGCAAATGTGAGGGACAGAAAAAGAACCAGTTCAAACAAGGGATCACAGAGGGAGTGATAACATAAGGAAATAACTACTGCAAATAAGACACTCTACAGAACCTTGTGTGTGAGGCTTCTTACCGTAGTCCCATAGACTCTCCCAGTATTTATAGTGGGCACCGATTGTCTCGGACACGGATTCCAGAGCACTGCAGGAAAACCCAATCAAAATATTAGTTAAAGCTAGCTATCCTCCAATCACTTGCTCTGCTAATTGCCTCTCCTGCCCATCCCTTTTCTTTCCCCTCAGCTGTTTGATATGTTTACTGCTCCCTTCACCTCTGACATGGTGTAACAGGAGAGGCAAGCCTCGGGCATGGGTCTCCCAGCAGAATCTTCAATGCTGTGCACACCCCTTCCGCCAGTGAGCGCATGTTGTAACCACCCTGTGCACAATTAGAAAAACAAAACACACATACAAAATTACTGCACCCAAAAGAAGCCAGCTAATCTATTGCCTGGGTTATTGCTGAAGAATATATAGCTCAGTCAAAGCAGAAAGGCTTTTCAAAGTGCTGTGTCAAAGAAAGAGGAATCTGAGAAAAACAAAATAAACATTATAAAGGACAGTTACATTTTTCAATATTCCTCACCGTACATTACAAATTCAACCACAATAAGGAAAAATTTGGTGTTACCTGATCATTTTCTTTCCTCGAGTTCTAACAGAGCAGTCCAGAATGTGTGGGTTATACTTGCCAACAGAAGGGGACAAACTGAAGAGGTGTGATCTTTGTCCTACATTAACCACTGTACAATCACAGCTCCCCAGTAATTTCCATATCAAGCTACCACTTACAGTTCTCTTCCTCTCACAATAAGAAATCTAGGGATACCCTCAGATACCCACTCCTGAGGATCCAAACAAACATGATTCTTCTCCAGACACACAAACCCAAACAAAAAGATTTTTTTTTTTTTTTTGGGGGGGGGGGGGGGGGGTGGAGGAGGAAAGGAACCTCATACAGGTTTCCAACATACCAGGAGGTCATCTGGACTTGTCTGACTGCACTCAAAGAAATAAAATTATCAGTAAGATCAAATTTTTCCTTCCTTTTTCATCTCTCATGAGAGACGTGAATGCTTTCTGAAAACCTAGATACACTACATCAACTGGCTCACCTTTTATCCATGATTATTCACACATTCAAAGAAATGAAGCAAATAGGTGAGGTAAGACTTCCCTTGGCTGAATCCATGTTGAATCTGCCTCATTAAACCATGTTTGTCTATGTGTTCAGTACTTTTATTCTTTATAATAGTTTCCACTATTTTGCCCGGCACTGGCATCAGGCTTACCGGTCTGTAATTTCCTGAATCACCTCAGAACCCTTTTAAAAAAATCAGCATTACATTGGCCACCTTTCTATCTTCAGGTATTAGGGACAATTTTAACGTTAAGTGCTAATCTTCCTCTCAGCATATAAAATCAGGTTGGTAATGAAGAAGGAAAGCGTTTACAAAATACTTGTATGGATCCAAGTCCCTTTCCTCTTACTCCCACTTCTTTGCCAGGAGGGTCTCTTGAGGTTTGATGTGTCACAGAACAGATAACAGCTATCAGGCTGGCTCCTGGACCAGTTTCTTTACTAGAGCCCAGGTTAAGCATGGCAAGCTATTTGTTACTCATTAAGGAGATAGAGTGGAATACTGCCTAATGGTTAATGCAGTGAGCTGACAAGCTGGAGAATTGGGTTCAATTCCCACCGCAGCTCCTTGTGACTCTGGGTAAGTCACTTTGCCCCAGATACAAAAACAAATTGTGAGCCCACTACCTTGCATGTAATAAATGCAAACTGTTTTGCTTGTACCACAGAAAAGTAGAATATCAAAACCTTTACCCTTCCCCTTCAAGAAAATGAAAAAACGAAAGTATACCTTTTATTTTCCCTATGTTTCCCCTGTCAGGACTCAGGTGCATGGGGACTGTCTCACTAACTTTCCCAGCAGAGATTGGTATTTCAGTTTGGTAATGCAGCATAGCCATTTTTGGGTAGTTTGGGGATTAGCAGGTTTCCATGACAGCTAGGGAGAGAACAAGTCACTGCTTTCATTCTGGCTGTGGATGCTCAGTTGTCAGCAACACACAAGCATCTTTAAGTAAAGTTATTCCATTAACGGCAGCAGCAGCTCCCATACTCTCGACTCTTGCCACCTTACAATATGGCTCTCCGTAACAATCTAAAAAGACAAAAAAAACTCCGATTCAGATGCCATTTTGATGCGGGGCTCTGCATGGTAGCAGAAACCAAGGAATACTGAGCACTAAACTGCAGTTCAGTTGCCGTTTTCCAGCCTGGCTCTAATCCAGCAGCTCACCTATGGGACTAGCAGTCATAGAGGTACCTTCTTCAATGCCGCCCTTTATGCATGTTTGCAACATGTAATAGCAAACGTGGCGCCACAAAGGAAGTTTCAGCAACAGCTGCGACTCGTATATTTCAAATACTGGAGCTGTATTTTAGAGTGGTCATAGAAGAGCCATATCTTGGCACTGCTCAATTTAGAAGCTATTCTCATGGGTAACAGTTCCTTTGCTATATTCTGAGGGGAGCATGGCTCAGGTTTTAGCAGCACAAGTTTGGTGTTTAATATTTCTGTTTCTGCCTGCTTGGGGCTCCTTGCCTAGGGAGCTGTCAGCATTGAGTTTAGATTTAATGCGCTATTCAGGGCAATTACTGCCTTTTCAACTTTGGGGTTTGTGTTGCAGTTCAGAGCTCCATGTTGTCCATGGTAGTAAAAGTTTTCAACCAGTTCCAGCTAGGGTGGCCCTTGTTCTCTTTTAGGAGGGCAAATTTTAGAATATATCACATCCTTCCGCGCTCCCCTCATAAAAAAAAAAAAAAAGAACGGGAATAGCAGTAATTTTACATTCCCCTCTGTAGTAAGCACTTCCTTGGATTAATAGGCAATTTACATTAAAAACTTTCTGAAATTGCTCCAAGTATTACAGATTTCAATTTCAATTTAAAAAGAAAACACAGCAAGACGGGATGGCCTGAAGGTAAGTTCCCAAATCAACAAAAACCTCTTGTTCACTTGTGAGTAAAGCAAGCCTCCCTAGCTTTCCACTCTACTAATGAATTTAGTCAAGAGAAATCTTGCATCACCAATCTTTGAAGGGGTGCATAAGCATATGGATAAAGATGAGCCGCTCGATACTGTGTATCTTAATTTTCAAAAGGCATATGATAAAGTACCTCATAAAAGACTCCTGAGGAAATAAGAAAGTCAATCTCCTATTGTGGAATAAAAACTGGTTAAAAGAAAACAGAGATTTGGGTTAAATGATCAGTATTCTCAATGGAGAAGGGAAGATAGTGGGGTTCCCCTGGAGTCTGTGCTGGGATCGCTGCTTTTTAACATATTTATAAATGATCTAGAAATGGGAATAACTAGTGAAGTAATTAAATTTGCTGATGACACAAAGTTATTCAACGTTGTTAAATCAAAAGAGGATTGTGAAAAATTAAAAGAGGACCTTACATGAGACTGGGAGACTGGATATTCAAATGGCAGATGATTTTTACTGTGAGCAAGTGTAAAGTGATGCATGTGGAAAAGAGGAACCCAAACCATTGTTAGGTGATGGAAGGTTCCACATTAGGCGTCATCGCCTAGGAAAAGGATCTAGGTATTATTGTTGACAATATGTTGAAACAGTCTGTTCTTAATATGCAGCAGTGGCTAAGAAAGCATATAGAATGTTAGGAATAATTAGGAAAGGAATGCAAAACAAAACTGAGAATGTTATAATGCCTTTGTATTGCGGTCGCACCATGGAGCAATACAAAGGCATTATAACATTCTCAGTTTTGTTTTGCATTCCTTTCCTCTACTAGCAGAAAAGTTGTGCTACTGCTTGGTATATTGGGCCACTAAGGTGTTCTTTTATCACCCATATGAACAGTGCTTTTTCAAGCTCAGGTCTGGCCACATAACACACACATTTTTGTTTGAGTTCTCGTAAAGTGTCAATGTCTTTAATGAAGTCCCAGAGTTTTGCTTTATTTCCAAGCCAACCTCCGAGCATTGGTGCATGGATAATCAATGTTCCACTGTATGTCTTACCTGATATTTTTCTTTTAATCCTACCAGAGAAGTCCAGAAGCCCTTCTTAGCCAAATATCCATCAACATTCTTCCATTCTAAATTGTTCTCTTGTTTTCGTATCTTCTCAGTTTGGAGTGTTTCCATTTTAAAATTTCAGTCATGAGTATGACTTTTTAGCTAAAAATGCATCTTAAAATTTGGAGCTTAAAAGTTATGCCCACATATTTAGGCCTGCTATTTGCTTGCCTACATTTATGAGCCTAGTGCTGAAAATCAGTGCTAGGCTCCTAATTTCTTTCCCCCATCCTAAAGCTGCCTGTTACCATCCACTTTTTGTGCTCCTAAATTTAAGAGTTTAGTGAAATTTAGAGTAAAAATGTATCTACCTAGGCCTAGTACATTTTCAAAGGGCCACTTTATGAATGTAACTCTCAAAGTCAAGAGCATAAATCCTTTGACAATTGGCACCACAGGCACGACAAATGGCTGCCTAAAGCCCCATGGTGAAGACCTCAGCTTCAACAAGGCTTCCAGCTTATGGTCTTGCAGATCTTCAACAGCTGTCCCACTCTCCACTGGGATTGTTGTCCTTTTGGTCACCACCATGACCAACGAATCCACCTTTGGGAGCTACAATTTCTTCTCTTCTGGGAGGAGAGGGTATAGTTTTCCCACAGCTTTTCCTATTCAGTGTCTACAACTTTGCCCCAATGAAAGACTGATGAGCAGGAAAGGCTCTTAAGGGCTTAATTCCTTTGAGAATAGGATTCCCTGAAGCTCGTGCCTCCTCAGTGACAGGCTCCACAATACTCAACGCTTCTAGGGCCTGTATTATCATGCCCAGTTGCTCCTCTCTGTGAAAGAGGTACACCACCAAAGGATCACTGCCATCTGCCCTCAACTCCCCCCCCCCCAGCTCAACTTCACCCCCTCCCCAGGGGGTCTGCAGGGGGGGGGGGGAACTCATCTAGGGCACAGGCATAAGACCCTCAGTCTGAATTGCTGCCCCCCAAGACCATCTTATCCTACTCCTCTATCGCCACCAGTGTCACCCTCCAACAGGATAGGGACCCGGCAACCTTTGCAAGAGGAATGCCTAATGAAGCAGGCCATGCTACTCCTCTTGTACTGACTCCAAGGCCCCACAGGGTAGGAGGTGGGGTCCACCACCCTGTCTTCCTATTGTGCCAGTTGGGAGGGCACACTCAGCCCCTTGTTGCAGCTGCCTTCAGTTGGGGCAAAATGGTGACCACCTCTTCTCCAGGCCATACTAGATCAGACCCAAGCAGAGCTCTGAATTCATATCCCTGCAGGAACCTTACTCCCCCTGTGCCATTCCTAGCCCTGAGACTTCTCTCTAATGCAGTGCTCCCAAAGCAGCTTGAGGGAGATGAGGAGGACGGGCATAGCACTGGAATTCCCTCCTGGCTGTTGCCCCAACTCCTCTTTCACTCTGCAGCTGCTGGACAGGAGTCAATGTTCTACAGACTCAGGGCATCCGTCCTTAATATACTTTGTTTGTTTGTTTTCCTGGATGTCAGAGGAACAGTGGACAAATTGAGCTCTGACTATCCTTGATGAAAGATAGGATGGACCCAAACTCCTCCAGGTAATCCCCTCAGGTGTAAGGGTCCACCAGACCAAGATTCCTCTCCATCCACTATGTTCTACTGGGTTACCAATTCTCCAGCCAGACCCAGGAGCCACCACACTAGAACACCTGTGAAGGAATGCTTGTCACCATCTACTGGAGACAGAGAATACCGGGGAGCTGTGACTACACAGTGGCTAATATAGGGAAGGGATCACAGCTCTGTCTCCATCTGTTGGCTGGTGAGCATTACCCACATGTTCTGGTGTGGTCTGGTAGAATGAAAAGGAAATTTATTTTTATATTTTTCATGCTATTCATCATAGACAAACTCAAATTTCCTTATCGTTTCTGATATTTCCCTCAGAATTATTCATCCTTCAAAGAGGTCTTTTTTTGACCAAATTACTTCCATTCTCACAAGATTTTCTATCTGTGATGATCTTACAGTGCTCTGTAGACAGCAGTGTGATTTAATTTTACTCTGTTTTGCCGCTATTACTCATTACCTGTATTACTGTTGTTGATCTCTGCCTTAAATCAGCTAATGTTCATTTATGCGTTTATATGATTTAATAGCAGATTATGTTTTGGAGGTTTTAATATCTTTATTCTACCCATTCACTTTCTTATGTCTCTCTTCCGACACTAGTTCAGACACAGATGTGTAGAATTGTGATGTCTTCACTGCACCATGTCACTCAACCACTCAATTAGGAAAATGTAAATTTGATTATCTTAAGCTGTGTTCTAAGCCAATCAGAATACAGCTCTGTACTAATCTCTGTTTAAACCACTAGGGGGGGAAGTTATCAATGTGGGCTACCATAAAGTTGGGTTATGTTACTGTTAACCCAGGTTATCAGTAACTAGGTCTCACTGCATAAAATGGGACCTGTGCTAAAACAGGGTGAGTTAGTGATAAAATAATCAATCTTAATGGTAGCTCACATTGATAATAGCCCCTCCAGGTCCTTTTTCATACTGCCCCTCCCATCCCCCAAGGATAAAGTGGTGTCTCTGCTGCTCTTGCTGCCTCAAGCCTTGATGTTGAAGGGAGAGCAAGACCTACTTTACTACTTCTGGCTTGATCAAGGCACAGCCCCTGGACTCCAAAACCTCCCTCAGTACAATGGGGGATTATGAGAAAGATCATCTGACCACCATCACCCCCAGTAGATAACTATAAAGAGGTGAGAGCCTTACCTCTAAAGACAGAATCAGCTTCCCTCCTGCCAGCCCCAGCAGCAGATGTGTCAGATGAGCAAAGCATGCTGGGGATACTGCCATCTCACCCTACAGCAAAGAGAAAGCTCAACTAATTCCAAGCTGCCCATGTTGTATTCCTGCTTTACATGTATCAGCATGATGCCTTTGTGTGCTCTGATGAGCACTACAGTGTACAATGTACTGTATAGGGTGACTCAGAATTCAAAGGGCTCTATTGACTAGTGAAATAGCACACATTACTGTGTTATCTATCTACACACTTTAGTTTGTATTAATATTAAAACAAATAAATGCAAGATAATGCTAATGAGCTGTATTGCGTGAAAATTTATGCAAACCAGTTCCTAAATTATCGCACTGGATTACTGTCCATCTCATTAAGTACCAAATTTTATGTTATGGTATGAGAGCTGTAGTGAGATCAGTACCAGCTTTCTCTTCTAGTCCTGGCACAGACTACCTTGTGTATCCAGTTCTTACCTTGGGGTCTCCCACCACAGAGTCAAACCCAGCTGCTACCAAGACCAGGTCGGGCTCAAACTAGAGGGGAAAAACAAAACACAGGTATAATCAGAAATGGGGTTGGTGCACCCTGGGCAGAAGTTCTATGGCCAGTCTTTCACGCCCACACCCTACCAGAATTAGTAAGGAGTCTTTTTACTAAAGCTTAGCGTGCACTAAATGCTGCGTATTCTATTTTATACCTATGGGCCACATGGCACATAGCGCATGCTAATGTCCATTATCGCACACAAGTTTTAGTATAAGAACCCCTAAGAGAATAAGGATTTTCATGTGCATCAAACTTAGCAGAAAATAACTGTTTTACATTTACATATTTCATACATTTTTAATTTACAATCATTTTTTAATCATAAGAACACAGTACAATAAAAATAAATTGTTTCTTTGCGTTGATGGTGCTAGGAAGGGTGACGCAGTCACTTAAGTGTCTGTAGCAAGTTGGATCAAAGATGTGACTATTTCAGCGTATGCACTCAAGGGTTGCGAGCCGCCAAAGGGCTGCAAGCTCACTTAGATGTATAAGTTTTATCATGCATATTTAATCACGTCAGAATCTTATTATAAAGGAAATTATCAGGTAAATCCCAAATTTTCCTTTTGACAAAGATTTGACGTTACAATATGAATCCTTTTGACAAAGATTTGACAATGTTACAATATGAATCCTATACAATTATAATCTTATAAGACTATCCTGTGATTTCTCAAACTGAAAAAAAACCCTCTGTCATTCCCTTATGGGTCTCTTTTCTTTTAAGGTAGTATACTGATAATATGAAACATACAACTTTTTTTTTTGTTCCACTTAATTTTTGTGTGATGTGGAAGTAAGATGGGGAAAAGAGAGCAGAACACTTTTTTTTGATTAAGATATTAACAAACACTGAACTCAAAACCAGAATGTATGGGTTATGTCAGGAGAGAGAGAGAGAAAAAGAGAGAGAGATCTTCACTATGAAAACACAGCTTCCCAGGATTTCCTGTATTACGGTCAACATAGCCCAACCTTTCTCCTAATAAGCACAGAAGCTCAGGTCCCCCACGAGAACACCCGTGTGGCAAAATGGTGAACTTTCCAGCATGAGAATTATAAGAATAGTTCATAAAGTGTTCTTCTCTAGTTTGGCCAGCAGGTGGTGCATGTTTATATTTAAAGCCGTTACAGAAAAAAATGACTGTTCCTTCTTTAGTTTAGAACAGAGAGGAAGTAACCTGCAGTGGTGTGGCCAGCTTTTTAAAAATTGTTGTTCTGGGCTCTGATTGGCCCAGGAGCTCAAATCTAGCCTGGAAATACTGGATTTCTCTCAGTCTCAGACAGGGACAGGAAAGAGAAAAATCTCTTCACTGAGGCCCTGCTATTTCCTGTACTCCCCAGGCACTACTCAGGTAGAGAACAAGTGTTAGATAGTTTTAAAATTGATTCCTATTTGTTTTACCTGTTATTGGTTTGCTGTAATTTTCCATCTGTTTTATATGGTTCACTGTTCAACTGTGACAATAAAAAAAAAACCTGATAATTTATTGTCTCTGATGTCTTGAACTGACTAAAAATCCTGGTGGTTTGTGTGTTGGGTCTGTGGGTGCTTTCCAGGAATTGTGGGACCCCTGAGAGAGTGTGGCCCCAGTGTCCTAGAAATCACCGGGGAATAACTTGTGGGTGAGAGACTCGTCCAGAGGCAAGTGGAGCCTAATGCACGGGGGTAGAGAGTTGACTAGTATAAAGCACATGCTCAGCTGCAGGTGGGCCTAAGCAGTGCTGGGGATAGACCCTCCAGGTGGCCGTGGGGTTAGCCCCAGTGCTAGGCGTTCCGTGACAACCCACTCCTGAGGAACCAGATGAGCCAGAATTCTTCCATAGTACAATGAAAACTTATATTTAAAAGAAAGAATGAGAACGATGAGCTTCATGCCACCCACCATAACACAGGGCAGGAACCCAGACTGGTCCGACTGGACTTAAGAAAGCTATCAGGTAAGACCAAATTTTTCCTTCCTTATCACCCTACCAGACCAGTCCAGAATGTATGGAATGCAGCATGTAGCAAAGCACTCCTCAAAGCTGACTACTACTAATCATTTTTATAGTGCTATTAGACAGGATGAACACATCCCATCTAGCCTGAACATCTAACCTATAAATGTTTCATAAACAAATGCAAAGTTGACCAGGTGACGGCTCTGTAAATCCCTACTTAAGTAATCCATTACTACTCCACCCAGGATGCCGCTATCCCACTCGTCAAGTGAGCTTGCAGCCCTTTGGCGGCTCGCAACCCTTGAGTGCATACGCTGAAATAGTCACGTCTTTGATCCAACTTGCTACAGACACTTAAGTGACTGCGTCACCCTTCCTAGCACCATCAACGCAAAGAAACAATTTGATCCACAAAACTCATTGGCCATCTACAAATAGTGCAGTAATGTGCAAGCACTGGAATTCGCCCTCCCAGGCCTCCCCCATCTTCTTTTGCTCAAGGAAGTACACCCACACTTCCTCCCCTAGTGGAACAGGCACGACCGCATGGGCTTTCAGAAGGGTTGAGAGTTCTTCTGCAATACCTGCTCATGCTGATAACTGAAGTAATGAGCTCCCGGTGGGCAAATTGGAGGTTTGAGATGCAAATATAGGGTGTATCAGAGATGGATTATTTGGAAAACTCATCGGTTGGAGGTTACTAAGGAGCCACCTTTCATGGAAAAACTTCAGCCTCCCCTCAACTGGTAAGTCGTCCAGGACGGACACTCGGATATGGGCTATGCTCTGCTGGAGCCAGTCAAAAGCTCATCTTTTGCTTTGATTAGGGAGCAGCAGGGGCCTTAGGCGCACAATGCGGATAAGAACGAATGCGCTGGGGCTGAGCCTGAGCAGGCTGGCGAGAAGAGATGGTATACCTATGTTTCAGAGTAGTAGGCACCCCTCCTCAACTTGCCAAAAGACCTAAATGAGGAGGCTGAAGCAGTTGCCTGGCAGGAGAGGGAAGAGATGGTATCAATATGTTTCTTAATTTGGTCAGCAACCTCCTCAACCTTCTCTCCAAAAAGATTACCTCCCCCAGCATGAGGCATCCGCCAATCTCTGTTGAACCACAGGTTCCAAGTCAGAAATGCACAGCCATGATAGTCTATGCACTGCTATAGTTTGGGCAGAGACCCTGGATACTAAATCAGAAGTGTCATATGCACCCCTGGCCAAGAACTTACAACACACCTTGCTGCTTGGCCAACTCGTGCAGCGACTCTGCCTGCTCCATTGGGAGAGTGTCAGCCAAGTATAGCAGCTTACGCACTGAGTCCCACAAGTAAACAATGAAGAGCTGGTATGATTGAATGCATGACACGAGCATAGATGCCTTGAACATCTTCCTCCCAAAAGAGTCCAAAAGTTTCTCTGCCTGGGGGCGCCGAAGCATAGTCTCTAGAACTCCTGGCTCTTTTGAGAGCAGATTCCACCACCATGGAATGATGAAGCAACTGCGGATTATCAAAGTCAGGTGTACTATTGATCTGGTACATAGTGTTGATCTTTTTGGGCATGACAGGGAGCAACAGAGGGAACTCCATTCTCTGGGTAAATGTCTCCTGTCGTCCCCCTTCTCCCCCACTGCTAACTCCCGGCTCCATTCCTTCTATCTCGCTGCTCCCTGTGCCTGGAATAAACTCCCTGAGCCAGTACGTCAGGCTCAGTCTCTGGCTGTCTTCAAGTCTAGGCTTAAAGCCCACCTCTTTGCTACTGCTTTCGACTCCTAACCATGACTCTCTTACTCAACACCCTCACTTATCACCCCTACCACTGCAATTTCCCCACCCCTAGCTGATTGTTCGTCTGTCCAATTTAGATTGTAAGCTCTGTTGAGCAGGGACTGTCTTTTCATGTTAATTTGTACAGCGCTGTGTAAGTCTAGTAGCGCTATAGAAATGTTTAATAGTAGTAGTAGTAACTCCCAATTCTGAATGACAACCTCCTGGAGAGAGACAGTCACAGCCTCCCTAGGAGGAGACTTGTAGTCCTGGACCTCAAGCATCTTGGCCCTGGGCTCGTCCTTCACCTCTAAAGGAAATGGAATGGCCTCAGCCATTTCCTTCTCAAAAGAGGGAAAAGAAAGGCTCTCTGGAGGATGCTTCTCGGGTGCCAAATCCCTTGATGTCCAGGAGCTCCCAGCACCATGTGTCGAGGACGATTGATGCCGATGCTTCTTGGCTGCTAAAAGCTTGACATTGAGGCTCCTCGGTGCCGATGTCGAATCCTCACGTCACATCAGGGTCAGGTTCGACACTGGACGGTCCCACCCCAGTGGGAGCAGCAGTCAGCGTCGAGACAGGTGGAGACCCACTCGATGCCCCGCTGCTCCCACTGTCAACAGGTCTAGCAGCAGCCATACGTACTGACCCTCCCAATGCTGGTACAGTACTCTATGCAGACACCGCCAACCTTGATGCTGATGCATCGGACCTGGCTCCAAAAATCCTCTTGCATTGAGCCTCTCTCGCAACCTGGGTCTGCTTCTCCATTTGAAGAGGGACTTCTTTACGTGTATGGTGTACAGCGCTGCGTATGCCTTGTAGCGTTATAGAAATAGTAGTAGTAGTTAGCAGGGCTGTGGTCGGGACCTAAATACTAGAGACACCAAGAATGGGTGTCCTTGCAAGAGATGATCAGATTGCACCGGGTACAGTGCTTGAAGCCACTGGGAACTTGAGTGGACATGGACAGAAAGACCTCCACAGCCAAATCAAACAAAACAAAGGTGCCAGAAAAAGGGGAAAAAAAAGAAAAAGGAAAAACCCAGCTGAATTCAAGGCCTAAACATGGTCTTATGAATCAGAAAACAAAGGAAACAGCAAAAGGCACCAAAAAGCTCTTCCAGACTGGACTGTGAAGAGCTGCCACAAAAAGCAGGCACTTCCCACTGCGATAGAAAAATAACTGCGGTAACCACGCTCTCATGGCGGGTGAGACGGCACTCGCACATGCGTGGTGGAACATGTCTCACATTCCACAAAAGCTCTGTTAAAGCTTGTTAGAAGCTCCGGACCAGGTAACGCGGGATCACGTTATCCAATTGTGAGAATTATAGCCTGCTTGTCATCAGAGAACCAACCATTGTCACCCATATATAAAGCATCCAAGCTTTGAAAATTTATTCCTAAAGACTCCCCAGATGCACCACCACACAACAGGAAAACAGAAAGGGATCTGATGCAGTTTCTTCAACAGGTGCTAAAAAGACTCAGTTTTTGTACCTTGGAAGGCAGCCAGGAACCATGTTGTATCATTCACCAACTTGAGTATCACAAGAACAGCCAGAACACCTGATTACTTGACTACCACTGAGAATTCCCCAATTAGTACTTTAACCGCCAAATGTCATTATGGAGCAAGCAACGAAGCAAGCATATGGGCAGATGATTATCCACATTCTTACCTTGAAGGCCACAGGCAGGAGCAGATGCAGGAAGGTGAAGATATAATCTGCATCTTGCATGCCAATCTAGGGAGAAGGAAACACATACAGGATCAGGTTCTGCTACAGATAGGAGTGCAGCTGTGCAACCAGAGACACATCCCTAAAACATTAATGGAGCCACAGACTGCACACATGGGCACTTCCCCTACTGTAAGCAACGTCTGGTATCTCTGTACTTCCTCTGTTTAAGGCTGACAAAAGACTATACAGCTAAAGCTCTTTGCCTATCAGAGAAAAATTCCAGTACTTTACAGCCATGAGCTAACCTTAAACACTAGGAGACACAGCATCAAAGAGAGAAAGCAGCAGTTATTAAAATAAGATGCTGCAGGTGGGGGAGCCCTCCAACACTTTTCTAACTACCACCCAAAAAAAAAAAAAGAACAAGGACAGAGGATGGAGAGGGAGGCCCATGAAGAACACTAACTGTACTGCACTCATGGTCTGGTTACAAAAAAATTGTTTAAATCCTAGATTATGCAAGCTAGAATCCACCAGAAGGCACTGAATACTGAAGAACTGGAGATGACCACATTGATTACAAAACCAATATCAGATCAATGTAGTGATGTCACAGGCTGTGCACATGCTGTAGCTAACCTGCTAACTTTTCAACATCTACAGACATTCAGGACAAAGAAATAGTTCAATTTTTGATATGTTTCTAGATAAAAGAGAGACAGAAGATTAGTTCTCCATAGCCACTGTTTTCTCACTTTTTGCCTCCGCACTTGTAACCAACAGGATTTCAAGAATAAAACACACACCAGTTATTCTTAGGAGACTATCTCCCTGTGAAGGGACAGGATCACAGAACTAAGGATACACAATTTACAAGGGGACTCCACCAGCATGTGTGTGCTGTTTACACGTCCATAACTGCAACTACAGCAGCTTTTTTACCTAAATGTTTACACACACAAAAACAAAACTAAATTTTAACATGTATAAAAACTTCACTGATCTCCTCCCACCACACATTTCACATGGACACAGCCCCTTCCAACAATCAAGGCTAGCCCTAATGCCATTATGTGGCCACCTTCCTTCTCCTCTGAAACATCCTCACCTGGTTCCAAGGCACATTGATATTGAAGCCCTCTCCCTGCCCCCGGCCTACAGCGTTGCTTCCCGACTCCAATAGGTGAGGCCAGAATCCGCTGTGCTGGTGTCGGTGGATGGAGAAATAAAGGACGCTGCAGATGGAGAGTAAAAAGAAAAGAGTCAGCACTTATAACACTTCAAACCCTAGCACCAGTGTGATGAGAAATCCCAACACTATCAGGATCTTGCTATATAAGGGAGGAGTAGCCAGCCAGCTACAAAGAAGGTGCTATGATGCCGTTCTGTGAAAGGGCAACACAGTAAATCACTGGGAGCTCTAATCACAAAGGAAAGAGAAAGTTAAGAATCATTTTGAGTCCCCATTATTTTCTGATCTGTATTTGAGATTGATAAGACTGGATTATAAAGAAACATGGACTCTCCCGTCACTTGTTTGCTAATGATATTCTGTTACAGATAAAAACAGATGATGACTATGGCACCTCATTTATCATTGCACAAGTGTTTACAATAAATATCATATGATTTGGAGAGGTTAAACTTAAACAATCTGGAATAGGTGTTGGTTACTACTAGGTGTCAGCAAATTCTGACAGTGGCTCCATCTACTGATGGTTATACCTTAACACAGGGCTCAACCAAAGCCATAGTGCCTAGAAACTGCACTCTGGTACCTGGGATTTTTTTTTGCTTGTGGTGCTGCAGAAGAAACAGCTAATTTCGTGCTTCTCTGCTGCGACTCGCTTGAACCGTGCTGTTCGGGACGTGCGGGAGCTCTTGTGATTTCAAGTCTCGCAAGACTTGAGACTGCAGGACCAACTCAAACTCTTGCAAGGCACGGCTCAAGCTTAAAGAGAGCAGAGTTGCACAGGAAACTACTACTACTACTATTTAACATTTCTGAAGCGCTACTAGGGTTACGCAGCGCTGTACAATTTAACATAGAAGGCCAGTCCCTGCTCAAAGAGTTTACAATCTAATGGACAAATGTACAGTCAGTCAAGTAGGGGCAATCAAATCAAAAAGAGCGAGACAGACACAGAGAGAGAGAGAGACAGAGAGACAGACAGACAGATAGAGACAGACAGAATAAAAGCTGAAGGGGTGCATGAGAGAGAAAATGGTGGGGACCAGGCTATGGTGATATGTAAAACAAAGAGGCAATTGTCTATGTTTCGCCCATCAAGGTGGTAGCTTACAGCATAATTTTGGGAAGAGAAACTGCTGGCTTCTACCAGTAATCTGCAGAGACACCTTAAGGAACTGATTTACTAAAATTTCTTTGTCCACAGACACAGAATAAGAAAACATCATTAGTAAATCAGTTCCCAAAAGAACGGTTGCTGATGTGAGAAGGGATTGTCCCCCCTCCTTCCTTCCCTGTCCCCCCCCCAAAAAAAAAAAATCACTGTGGACATTTATTGGATAGCAGAGCCAGTAGTGGGAGGCGGGGCTGGTGGTTGGGAGGCAGGGATAGCGCTGGGCAGACTTATACGGTCTGTGCCAGAGCCGGTGGTGGGAGGCGGGGATAGTGCTGGGCAGACTTATACGGTCTATGCCAGAGCCGGTGGTTGGGAGGTGGGGCTGGTGGTTGGGAGGCGGGGCTAGTGCTGGGCAGACTTATACGGTCTGTGCCCTGAAGAGCACAGGTACAAATCAAAGTAGGGTATACACAAAAGTAGCACACATGAGTTGTCTTGTTGGGCAGACTGGATGGACCGTGCAGGTCTTTTTCTGCCGTCATCTACTATGTTACTATGTTAAGCAAGAAAGGTGGCAACTGCTGGCTCCTAAGTTTTTGAGCTGGCTCTTAGATTTAATAAAAACTTGTCAAGGCCTGCCTTAACAGAAAAAAAGGATCAAGAACTTAGGAGTTTGGTTAGATAAGCACTTGAACTACTGATGTAATCTGTTGTTCAAAGTCATGGCTCTCTTACTGGTTTTACAGCTCCTTCATGTATCTCCAGTTTTAGCAGAACTTCATTAGTTGTCAGTTGAATACAGGATCCTTTATAAGTTACTCTGATTAATTTTCTGTGCTTTAAATTTGGAGGGTTCAGTATACTTGCAGAATCTAACGTGCAAGTGTGATCCTGTAATGAGCTTGCATCCTTGCAACAAGCTCTGCTTATGATATACCCAGTAACATCAAAGTGCAATCCAATTGCCTAAGGGCTTTCATGGTAATTGATCCTAAGTTGTAGAATCCCCTGCTGTTAGAATTGTGAAGTGGGGTTTATTATCCAACTTTTAAAAATAAATTAAAAGCATAGCTCTTTGAAAAGGTTTTTTTTCCCCTCCAAAGAATTAGTTATTGGAAGTGTTACCCTTAAAATTCTAATGGCAGTCTCCATATGGCTTCTTACTATGGCTGAACAGCCAGGTTTATGTTACATTATTTTAACTTTTACTTCAATATACTTTAGGCTTTTTGGTGTACTGTGGTTATCAAGTAAAGTAAGGTCAGAAGTCAGGGTAATGGTGGGAGATAATTCCCGGGGTTTTGATCTCAGAGGACATAATGCAGAATGAAAGGTGGCTGATATTAAGTTTGGGGGGGGGGGGGGGGGGGAGGGAATGGGGTTTAATATACAGCCTCTCTGTGGTTTTTTGTTTTTGCAACAAAATTCAAAGTGGTTTACATAGTATATACAGGTACATTATTTGTATCTGGGGCAATGGAGGGTTAAGTGACTTGCCCAGAGTCACAAGGAGCTGCAGTGGGAATCAAACCCAGTTCCCCAGGATCAAAGTCTGCTGCACTAACCACTAGGCTACTCCTAGAGAGAACAAAATCTCTTAAAATTGAAAAGATTTTATGACTGGAAAGCCTGCAACTTAGGCTGGCACAGAACACTGTTGGGAGATTGCACAGAAAGGCATGTGGATGACAGCATAAGTATGTACCAGCCTATGTTGAAATGCCTGCTTTATAAGACAGGTTTGCCCTGGTACCACAAGGAACTGAACTGCATTGAAGTGCAGCTAAGTATATAACAAATAGAAAGGAACTAAAGTATGGGTTTATTTCAAGTGTGAGCCAGCTATGATTTTTGACTGTATCTGGTGCAGGGCACGTGTTTTGTCTCTCTCACAACCTGTTTTAGCTCCTTCTGCTTCAGGAGCACACACATTGTATTGTTACCAGTATGCAGCAGAATGCCACAGATCCCCAAAAAATAAACAGGCAGAAAAGTTGTGTACCATCAACAACACAGAGGAAACCCATGGCAGTTAGTGCCCTGCACCAACACTGTTCCTGCTCCTCTTGTTGATTCCTATCCTGACAATGTGCCTCTAGACATAAGACACCTAAAAACATGCCAAAATATCCCAAGAACCCAAGTTCTGTTCATGTTTCCACAGTGCATCACTGAGTAAGCTACCTCAAAATGAAACAACCAGGACTTTCCATTTCCCTGCTTCCCCCTCTCACCTATCAAGTAGCAGTGATAAGCCAGCCTGGATCTTCCATTCTTTAAGTAAACTGGGGATACTGCGCTTACAGTTCCCAAGAGGGAAGAAACATGTTCATTACTTAAGAGCGACACTCAACTGTCAGTCAGGGCCCATAACTGCAATCTTCTGGAAAGATAATTGGTGCATGGCCCCTAGTCCAGTACTGTCAGTGCTATGACCAGATGAAGTGGGGCAGAGGGGGGAATTTAGAAAACAATAAGTTAGGGAAAATCCCCATGGTACCAAATTCCAGACCTAGTTCAAGTTGTGCAGGAGGAAAAGTGCCAGATCCACAAAAAAAAAAAAAAAAAAAAAAAAAAAGAACTGCAGTAACTAGAAACTCTACTATATGGGAACCATAGGGAGGGGGTGGGGGGTCCTCACCTTGGATCCTCTTCAAAGATGAACTGTGTGCCCTGCCCATGGTGGACATCCCAGTCCACAATTAACACCCTGTGGGAAAAGAGACAGAAGTCAGTGAGTCGCCACAGGGGGAACATATTCACTCTCAGCTATCAAGTCAATGTGGTAGCTGGGAGTCTCGCTCAGCCCTGGCCTTCAGAACACACACGCCCCCCCCCCCCCCCCCCTTGATTAAAGGTCCCACGGGAATAAGTTTTTGCTTTCTGCCTCACCGTTCAGTGGCGTGCTTGTGCTGAGCATAACGAGCAGCAATACCCAGATGATTAAACATGCAGTAGCCATTCATTTTATCCCGATGTGCGTGGTGCCCTGGGGGCCTAAAGAAAACCAAAAAAAAAAACCAAAAACAAACATACCATTTCAATACCAGGGATAAGTTACGAAAGTAAACACCGAAACCTACACCCCTCCCCCATCAATACACTGATAAGTACATACATGGAGACAACCCATTATCCTTCTTGATATCCATCCCTTTACATCTTTCTACGCCTACCTCCTAATGTCATTTCCTTCTGAACCCAATTCCTCCTATGTTTAATTTACTTTCCGTTAAACCCATTAGCTTTTGCGTTTATCACAAACTGTATATTCTTATTACGACTTTGTAATTAATTATATTGTTACAATGTAAGCCGCATTGAGCCTGCCAGGTGTGGGAAATAGCGGGGCACAAATGTAATACATAATAATAACCCAAAGGATACAGATACACAGTCCATTCTTGCAATTCAGTGGGGGTTTCTAGAAAACCCTGTGAATACAGAAAATGCAAATATGGAACCACTGATCCTATGGGAAAAAGGGGTTTACGTTCCTGCGTGACATAGGTAGCAAAAGTGCACTATGAACACCATAAACTCATTATTTCATGTAGCCTTCTTGTAAAGAACAGCCGATTATATTGTGCATTTTATACACTTTTTAAAATAAATGTACAGTATATACAGGTTTTTGGTGTAACAATACTCAAAGCACAGTTCTATAAGTATCTTCCATCCTCATGGGAACACACTTTCATTTGTACTACTGTGCATGGCTGTGAACAGCGAAAATGAGTTGCACTTTATTTTCCATGAATAAGCAAATCTGTGAATACTGAACTCGCAGATAGCGAGAATGCACTGTAATCACAAACAATGATACACAAACAGCACACAAAAGGGACAAACAGACGAGACCCAAGTTCACCTCATACAGGAGTCCTTTTACGAAGGCACACCAAAAAGTGGCCTGTGCTGGTGTAGACGCATGTATTGGATGCATACAGGTTCATTTTTCAGTGCACCTGCAAAAAAGGACTTTTTTGGGGCCGAAAATAGACGTATGGCAAAATGAAAATTGGTGCACGTCCATTTTGGGCCTGAGATCTTACTGCTACCCATGGTCTCAGATAATAGTCAGTGCGCATACAATGCCGACTTCCACCCGGTTGGAGTGCGTAAAAAAATGAAACCACTCGGGTCACATGGTAGTTCCTAATTGGCGCTCACTGGGCACACACAGGCACCTACACGACTTAGTACAAGGGCTCCATAGAGATTAGACTATTCAGGATTTGTAAAATAGAACACCATGTAAAAACAGAAATACATTTTTACTTCCAAAGTGTAAATATGTCAGTGTTGTGGGAGGAGGAGAACTGCTCCAGAAAGGAAGGAAGCATAAAACACCAATCTGGGGTGGAGAAAGGCATCCGTAATCCCGCTTTCACTGTTACCATTTCTACAATATAAAATAGTCTAATTTTCAAACTCATAATCTCTGTTTCCAGCCCAAAACCCCACAATAATCTTGCTCCCAGGATCCCATGAACAATAGGGACCTTACCTCACCAGTGCCAAGCCATTGAGAACCTCCCCAGTTAGTACTTTATCCACCAGTTGCAGGACCGAACCAGCAGCCAGGCAGGCACAGCTGAAGGAATTCTGCAGGTGAAGGAAAACAAGTCAAGACCTTTTAACTTTTTACTGATCAGCTACTAGTAATTTTTGATTGGTTTAGACCCTAGTCCTGAAATATACCCTATCATCTACTTTAACAAAAGCTATTGAACCTCCAAGAAATCAGACTGATGGACAGATAGATGTTAAGACTCAACTGCCACACTGGCACATTTCAGATGTGTTGTAAAGAGTTAGAGAAAAAGAGTTCTACCTCCCACCGTGCCGTGTGTTAGTAGCTTCAGCATACAGAGGAAGACAGTTAAGTTACAGCACAAGCCTGAAGTGAAACTGTGCTAAAAGCGAGGGACAGGACTCACCGGGTGAAGGAAGACAGAGTCATAGCTGTCTGCCAGTGCCTTCAGTTCCTCCTGTTCCATGGTCTGGGTGGATTTCATCAGCTCCAGGTATTCCTGGCTGCAGAACAAAATAAAAAAAACAAATTTATATATACAAGCAGCTTAGATCCTGAAACTGGTGTTTGTTGGGGATGACTAGGGTGTGCATGAGCATGCCAGGGCCATGCAATCCCCACTGTGAGATCCTAGTGGTATTCTGTGGTGCAGCAGGCAAAGTAGAGTCATAGTGAAAGCTGTGGGACTGGAGAGAGACGGAACCAGAGAGGTGGGGAGCTACATGACCACAAGAAGCAAAAGGGACAGCACCGAGGAACCTTGTGGTTGATATGAATGGCAAAAAGATCCACTGAGGGAGTGCCCCACGCTCAGAAGATCTTGTGGGATATGCCCATTTTGATAGATCACTTCCGAGGTTGCATTATCCTGCTCAGTCTGTTGGCCAGGGTACTGTTTTCACCCGCCAGATAAGTGGTTCTAAGGAACATGCCGTGTTGACGACCGAATGCCACATCCGGACAGCCTCCCGACACAGATGACATGATCTGAACATTCGTTTCCTAGGAGGACCAAGAAGAGTGTGAAGCTCTTCTACCCAGGAGAGATGCATCCGTCGTCAGTACTTTTTGCAGCTGAGGAATTTGAAATGGAAGTCCAAGTCAAATTGGATTCAATGGTCCACCACGAAGAGAGCATACAAACTCTGGGGACACTTGGATGACATCTTCCAGACTTCCCTTAGCTTGATACCACTGAGAAGACAGGGTCCACTGAGCTGATCTCATATGAAGACGTGTCATGGGTTTAACGTATACCGTGGAAGCCATAGGGCCCAACAATCTCAACATCTGCCAAGCTGTGACCCTCCGAGAGGTAGGCTCGAACCCTCTGTGTTTCCAGCAGGGCTCCTATGAACTCCAATTACTGGACAGGGTGGAGACGGGACTTGGGGTAGTTTAAAACAAACCCTAGTAGCTTGAGCACCCGAATGGTCATCCACATGGACGCCTGAGCATCCTCCTCCGAGGTGCTCTTCACCAGCCAATCGTTGAGATAAGGGAACACAGACTCCCAGTGTCTGCACAGCGAAGCTACAACTATCGAAAGACACGGTGAAGACCCTGGGAGCTGACGCAAGGTTAAAAGGCAACACCTGGTACTGAAAGTGAGGTGTTCCCAGCTGAAATTGAAGATACTTCCAGTGAGGAAGTAGCAGGATGTGAGTATATGCATCCTTTAAGTCCAGAGAGCATAGACAATTATTTTTCTGAATCACTGGGAGAAGGGTGCCCAGGGAAACCATCCTGAACTTTTCTTGGACTAGGAATTTGTTCAGGGCCCTTAGATCTAGGATGAGACGCATCCCCCCCATTTTCTTCTGCACAAGGAAGTACCTGGAATAGAATCCCTGCACTTCTTCCCCTGGTGGAATGGGTTCGACCTCATGAGCCTTCAGAAGGGTGGAGAGTTCCTCTGCAAATATCTGCCTGTGCCGACAGCTGAATGAATGAGCTCTTGGTGGGCAATTTGGAGGTTTGAGTAACCAACTGATGGCGTATACGAGATGGACAATTTGAAGAACCCCACCTGTCGGAGGTCATGAGACACCTTTGGTGAAAATATTTTAGCCTGCCCCCAACCAACAAGTCATCTGGGACAGATACTTTTACTGAGGTTATGCTCTGCTGGAGCCATTCAAAAGCTCGTCCCTTGCTTTGCCTGGGGAGCAGCAGGGGCCTTAAGCGCAAGCTGTCAACGTGAATGAGCATGCTGGGGCTAAGCCTGAGTAGGCTGGCGAGCCGAAGAGTTGCACCTGCGCATAGGATAGTAATAGGAACTCCTCCTTGGCTTGCCAAAAGTCCTCCTAGTTGAGGAGGTTGATGCAGAAGGTGCCCAGCGGGAGAGAGAAGAGAAGTTATCAATGTGTTTTTTTGATTTGGTCAGCAACCTCTAACTTTCTCTCCAAAAAGGTTAGCCCCACCAGCAAGGGGCATCACCAACCTCTGCTGAATGGAATGTTACAAGTCAGAAACACACAGCCATGAGAGTCTCCATATTGCTATACTTTGAGCAGAGATCCTGAATACTACATCGAAAGTGTCGTAAGTGCCGCAGCCAAGAACTTTCGACACGCCTTCTGCTGCTTGACCAACTGGTGAAAAGACTAGGCCTACACCGGAGAGAGCATGCCCCCTGCAAATCTTAATATTTTTCGAAGCCATAGTAACATAGTAGGTGACAGCAGAAAAAGACCTGTACGGTCCATCCAGTCTGCCCAACAAGCTAAACTCATATGCGCTACTTTATATGTATACCTGACCTTGATTTTTATCTACCATTTTCAGGGCACAGACGTAGAAGTCTGCCCAGTACTAAACCCACCTCCCAACCACTAGCCCCGCCTCCCAACACCGGTGCTGCCACCCAATCTCCGCTAAGCTTCTGAGGAGCCATTCCTTCTGAACAGGATTCCTTTATGTTTATCCCACGCATTTTTGAATTCCATTACTGTTTTCATCTCCACCACCTCCTGCAAGAGGGCATTCCAAGTATCCACCACTCTCTCCGTGATACAGTTATAAAGGATCAGCATAGGGAAAGGGAACTTGATATACCACCTTTCTGAGGTTTTTGCAACTACATTCAAAGCGGTTTACATATATTCAGGTACTTATTTTTGTACCAGGGGCAATGGAGGGTTAAGCATAACTTATGAAGGTTTTCTACAGCTGACTAAATTGCATCTAAAGTTGCCACTGGAGGTCTATCCAACAAACGTAGAGGCTCCAGAGAAATTCCAGAAGAAGAAAACATCATAGTATCGTGTTGAGAGACTCCAGCACCACCATCTGTATTTGATGCTGTTGCTGAACCAGACACTGGAATATGATTGAATACCTCGGGGCTCAATTGTGCTGGACTTGCTGGCACTCCAGGAGCTTTCCAGGCTTCCTCCCTTGGCCCAAGCTGTCCAGCTTCGACCACCCCAGGACACGGAGGGTGGTTCAGGACCCAATGGGCTAAGCGAAACATTGCTCGCCATGTTGGGGCTCTTCCTAGCCTCAACCACAGCTACGCCTGTAGAAGAAGGAACTGCAACGTTGGTAATTATTGCAGATTAGCATTGAAACAAAATTGACAACTGGGGGGGGGGGGGGGGGGGGGAGGAACACCCCAAATCTTGCCCCTTCACTTCAGAATGAACAGGTAAGAAAAAATATATAAAAAAATAATAAAAATCACAGAATGGCAGAAGTACACTTGAGGCAGTAACAACCATGCCTGGATTATCTGGGCAGAGAAAAGTTAAGGTAAAATAGTAGGTTTTAAGGCCTTTGGTTTCTAGACAAAGATAAGTTGGTAAAGAATTCCAAAAGGCTGGGGCTAAATAATAAAAAGCAGAAGTACAAGTAGAAAGGCTCCAGGGGAGATCCAGGGAATTATAGACCAGTGAGACGTCAGTACCGGGCAAAATTGTAGAGACTACCATTAAGAACAAAATAACAGAGCACATTCTAAAGCATGGACTGATGAGACAAAGTCAGCATGGATTTAGTGAAGGGAAGACTTGCCTCACCAATCTACTGCATTTCTTTGAAGGGGTAAACAAACATGTCGACAAAGGTGAGCTTATGGATTGTGTGCCTGGATTTTCAGAAAGCGTTTGACAAAGTCCCTCATGAAAGGCTCCAGAGGAAATTGGAGTGTCATGGGATCGGAGGTAGTGTATTGTTATGGATTAAAAACTGGTTGAAAGATAGGAAACAGAGTAGGGTTAAATGGTTGCAATGGAGAAGGGTAGTTAGTGGGGTCCCTCAGGGATCTGTGCTGGGACCGTTGCTTTTTAACATTTTCATAAATTGACCTAGTGGGGGTAACTAGCGAGGTTATCAAATTTGCTGATGACACAAAGTTGTTCAAGGTCGTCAAATCGCGGGAAGATTGTGAAAAGTTGCAGGAAGATCTTGCGAGACTAGGAGACTGGGCGTCTAAATGGCAGATGACGTTTAATGTGAGGAAGTGCAAAGTGATGCATGTGGGAAAGACGAACCCAAACTATAGCTACGTCATGCAAGGTCCAGTATTAGGAGTTACGGAACGAGAATGAGACCTGGGAGTCATCATTGATGATACGTTGAAATCTTCTGCTCAGTGTGCTGCTGCGGCTAAGAAAGCAAATAGAATGTTAGGTATTAGGAAAGGGATGGAAAACAAAAATGAGGATATTATAATGCCACTGTATCGGTCCATGGTGCGATCGCACCTAGAGTATTGTGTTCAATTCTGGTCGCCACACCTCAAAAAAGATATAGTAGAATTAGAAAATGTGCAGAGAAGGGTGATGAAGATGATTAAGTGGATGGGATGACGTTCCTATGAGGAAAGGCTAAAGTGGCTGGGGCTCTTCAGCTTGGAGGAAAGGCAGCTGTGGGGTGATATGATAGAGGTATATAAAATAATGAGTGGAGTGGGACAGACAGATGTGGAGCGTCTGTTTACGCTTTCCAAAAATAATAGGACAAGGGGGCATGCGATGAAGCTGGAGTGCAGTAAGTTTAAAACAAATATGAGGACATTTTTCTTTCCTCAGCGCGTAATTCAACTCTGGAATTCGTTGCCGGAGAATGCTGTTAAAACAGTTAGCTTAGCAGAGTTTAAGAAAGGTCTGGACGGCTTCCTGAAGGAAAAGGCTATAGAATGTTATAAATTGACGTAGAGAAAATCCACTATACCTGGGACAAGCAGTACAAAATGCTTTGCTCCGTGGATCTTGTCAGGTGATTGTGACCTGGATGGGTCACTGTCAGAGACAGGGTGCTGGGCTAGATGAACCTTTGGTCTGTCCCAGTGTGGCAATGCTTATGTCTTATGTCTAGAATCTAGTCTTTGCAGTGAGGAAAGTAGAGATATGATTGTTCTACTTATGACTGTTTCTTTTCCCATTGGTTAAATTCGTTCCTTTCTTACTTTGATTATAATTGTTGTACATTGCTTTGATCGTACGACACTTCGTGGCTTTGGGTCAGAGGGTGACACATCTAGGTGCGCAGGTGGTGTTCTCATCGATCCTCCCTGTCGAAGGTAAAGGTCGAATGAGAGAAGCTCGCATCTTGGAGATAAATGCGTGGCTGCGTGGTTAGTGCAGACGAGAGTGCTTTGGTTTCATAGAGCATGGGATGATTTTCCAAGAGGCACTGAGCGGTGATGGTGTCCATCTGTCAAGGAAGGGAAGGAGTGTCTTCAGCAACAGGCTGGCTAAAGTACTAAAGAAGGCTTTAAACTAACTGATGGGGATGGGTATAAAAGGCCGCGAAGCCATAATTAACCCCAAAGAAGGTAGGACATCTAATGCCTCTACAGAAGGGAATAAAAAGAGTAAAATCTGGAGAGCCTTGTATACCAAAGCCGTAGTATGGAAAACAAACCTCTAGAACTTGAGGCTACAATGATGGAAGCGGACTTGGATTTAGTGGCAGTCACGGAGAACCATGACTGGGATGTTGCTATACCTGGCTATAATCTATTCAGGAAGGACAGAGTAGGAAAAAATGGTGGAGGTGTGGCATTATATGCTAAGAATGATATCCAAGTGACAGAACTGCAGGACATGTGGGGTAGGGAAGAAGCGCTGTGGGTTAAACTGGAAAGAGGAAAAGGAAAATGTATCTATATCAGAGTGATATACAGACCTCCCTCACAGTCGGAGGAACTGGACAGGGACTTAACTGAAGACATCCGCAAGATAGCTAGGAAAGGGGAAGTACTAAGCTGCAGCGCGAACCGGTGATAGTGAAACCAGCAAGCAGGCAGGCTCGCCTCCTCCTCGCTTTCCCTGCCCTCTCTCAGCATAGCGTCCTGCCTTCATCGCTTCCCTGCCCTCTCTCAACACAGCGTCCCGCCCTCGCGGAAAGGAAATTACATCAAAGGAAGGCGGGACGCTGTGCTGAGAGAGGGCAGGGAGGGAAGCGAGGAGGAGGCGAGCCTGCCTGCTTGCTGGTTTCACTACCGCGACTTTGGTAAATATTAGATTTGCAGGGGGCAGAATGGAAAGTTGGTGAGCAGGAACTATCTCGAGGGGCAGGTGGAAGCTGGGGCGAGTCACTGGACATGGAAGGGAGGGAAGGATAGCGGCAAAGGAGAATCGCTGGACATGGAGGGGAGGGCCGGAGAGAGAGGAGGATCGCTGGACATGGATGGGATGGGAGGGCAGGGGAGAGAGGAGAGTTGCTGGACATGGATGGATGGAGGGGAGGGCAGGAGAAATGCTGGACATGGATGGAGGAGAAGGGAGACAGGAAGGAGATGCACATGGATGGAGGGGAGGGGAGACAGGAGTAATGCTGGGCATGGATGGAGTGGAGGGCAGGGAAGAGAAATGTTGGAGAGAAGGAAAGAGAGGAAGGAGATGCACACGGATGGAGGGGAAGGGAGGGAGGAGAAATGCTGGACTTGGATGGAGGAGAGGGAAGACAGAGGAAGGAGATGCACATGGATGGAGGGGAGAGAGTTGAAATGCTGGACGGATGGAGAGAAGGAAAGCGAGAGGAAGTGAGATGAACATGGATGGAGGGGTGGGGAGAGAAGACAGAGGAGGAGATGCATATGGATTTAGGGGAGAGAGTTGAAATGCTGGACATGGATGGAGGGGAAGGAAGAGAGAGGAAGTGAGATGAACATGGATGGAGGGGAGGAGAGAGGAGAAATGCTGGACATGGATGGATGAGAGGGAAGCGCGAGGAAGGACAGGAGATGCATATGGATGGAGGGGAGGGAAGAATAGGAAGCAGATGCATACTGACGGAGATGAGTGAAAGGGAAAAGAGGAGAAAAACTGCAAATGGATGGAGAAAATAGGCAAAAACTGGATCCACTATGTATCTCCTCCAGTCAAGTCTGCGGAGGACCCAGCTTTTACCTATGGATGTGGAGAAAAAATGAAGAAGAAAGGAGGAAAGTAAAGAAATAAATGGAAAGGAATCCCTGGAAACAGAGTTAAGGGAACAGATACAGAGCAGCAGAATCAGACACTGGGACCGACATGATCAGAAAAACAAAGTCACCAGACAACAAAGGTAGAAAAAATAATTTTATTTTCATTTTAGTGTTTAGAATATGTCCAATTTGAGAATTTACATCTGCTGTCTTATTTTGTAGTGGATATACTGGAGCTGTAACATCTTACAGAAATTATTTATAATGAAAACATTCAAGTTATTTTTTTCTCCTATACTGGTATAATATTTTCAACGATGATGCTTGTTTATATGCGCCATGGTTGGTATAAGGGGTGTAGCTATCATAGGGGCAGAGCCATATGTGATGGCCCCACCCATAATGAGTACCAGTACCTTTTTTCCTACAAAAAAAGCACTGAGGTCAACCAAGTCTGATAGCTGGCGCACCAGAGATCCGAGATTGAAACCAAATGTTCCTTTGTATTAGCATTAAGTCACACAACATTGGCTTTTTATCAGGTAAACTGGATTCTTGCAACTGGGAAGAAAGCAGATTTATATTTTGCCACCAAAACATTGTCAATCTTAATATATAAATATGAGCATAATATCAAAGTGGCGGAGACTGAAAGGATGTGGGCATCAATTTGAATATTAAATCTACTGTGTAAAATTAGCCATACTCATAAGTTTCTCATCTATAAAATAGTTTTTTTGCCCTAATGTGGAACTTAATGATCAGTACTCTAGTATACTTTTTACAAAATCATTTGACCATAAACCCTGTTTAATTCCGACATTCTTTGTCAGAGTTTTTGTCTCCTATTTCGCTATGGATATGATGACAGAAGGGAAGAACTACTTGCAAACATATCTGACAGAAATATGTGACTGTCTCTTGGAAAAGGCGACTACAGTAGCAGATCCAAAATGTTGATAATGGCCAATTTTTCATGTCATGGGTCCATAAGCAGTCTGCAAAAGTTACACGTTTGAACATCTGCAACTCATTTTTTTCACACAAAAAGGATGGGGTTTGGACTGTTGTATTAAATTATCTGCTCTAACAGAATTCATTAAAATCTTATTTTTTGTTCCTGGTGACTTTAGTCACCTTTTCTCAGAGACGGTCACATGTGAGCCTGGCGAAGACTTTCAATTTCACATCAACAGGCATAACATGAACGTAATGCTGATGGATAATGACGAAGTGGTGCAGGTGTTCATAGAAGGCGCAAAGTTGAAATGCATAGACCAATTTGTATATCTGAGAAGTGCAAAAGCTAAAGATGGTGACTGTAGCAAGATAATTCAAAGGAGGATCAAATAGCGAGTAGTGCTTTTTCTGAGACTGACCACAATGTGGAATAGCAAGAACACTGACATAATAACCAAACTGTGAATACTAAATGTATGCACGATGACTACATTGCTATACACTTGAGTCTTGGAATATAAAGAGGCAGACACTGTGAAGTTAAACACGTTTTAAATGAAGTGTTACAGGAAAATACGAAGTTAGAGGAACATGGTGAGCAACATAAGAGATCTGAGAGGATTTGGAAAAGTAATGGCTGTGGACACGATCAAAGAAAACTGGTCATGTTTGGGTGCATCTATAGGATGGAAGATGACCAACTGATCACAAAAAAAAAAGTGATGCTTGAAACATTCAAATGAGTGATGAAAAAGAAAAGAAGATGGCCGAATGAGATCCATGGACAGAACATCCAAAATGCAGTAAGCATGACTCAGGGCAGGAAAAGACATTGGGTAAGGTAGTCCTTATCCACCCTCTGGTTCCGACGATCCACAAGGACTAAGGTGTGTGATGCCGATGCCGCCCTACTTAACATGAACAAGCTTGATTTAAAGGCAGGACACCTTTCAGAAAAGAAACTATATTATAATCTTCCATATTTAGTTTTGTATCCAGCATTACCCCTAGATTTTTCATTCAAGTAACTGCTGGGCTTTTATACAGTGTACTATACAAAGAGAAAAGCAGAGAATTTTTTCTGATCGCACTATATTAAGGTGTCAAAGTACTACTGACAAGTTATTTTTTTTTAAATAGTTTGTAGTGCTTTATATTAATATATTGAAGCTCTTTTTACTCTCTTTTTGATTGGCCATTTTGGAAACCTACACGTCTAAATTGTCCCAATTAGGTACAGAGCCTGCAATTATTTGTCACTGTGTATTGGGGGGGGGGGGGGGGGGGGAACACTGGGGGTTAAAGGGGTGAGCTTCCTTAATCCCTCCTTTAAAGCACTTTTACAAACCTACATGTCCCCAGGAGCAAGTGTAAGCCCTGATGATCTTGGAGATGACAAGAGGTGCATTCTCCTTGTAAAATGGGGAATATGCATGTATTTTTTGGCCCTGCTCTGGTCCCGTTCAAAACCACACACTTTTACCATATGAACGTATTGCAGATCTGAATGTGTAAAGCCCATCTTTCTAAAATCAGGTTTTTTAAGTATATCCGAGATACATGTGTAAATGACTATGTGTAAATTAAGGCCTGACTGAACCCAGGATCTTTGGTTTCTGCCAAAAATGAATCTGTGACCGAAATTGGTAGCTCAATTTTGGCAAAAACTGCCCGCCCTCCCCCTGGATTAAAAAAAAAAAAAAAAAAAACCCTTTCCAATGACAACACCCCCTCCCCCTGGTGCACTGCTCCATTCCAAATGGCTGCTGAGGGAAGCCCCAGCAGCCATTTTGCTATCGGAACCAACACAGGCAGGAGCAGGATCTATAACCGTGCTGGTTCCAATCGGAAAATGGCTGCCATGACCTCCCACAGCAGTCTCACGAGGCTCAGCAGCCATTGGGTAGGAATGAGTGAATCCTTTTCCTGCACCCGAAGAGGCTACTAGACCACCAGGGCAGTTAGTAAGGTAGGCCCAGGGAGGGCTTGCAGGTGGGACACAGGCATTTTCGGCCAAAACCCTAACCCGAATTTCAGGTTTGTTTCAATGTCGAAACCAAAATTCGGTCGGCCTCTAATGTAAAAATTATGAATAGGGCTTCCAAAATAAGGACCTAAAACAAAACAGGGAAAGACCAACAGAGAGACAATGGAAACTAGAAGAGAAATGTAGCAAACTGTAGACAATGCACATGCAGAAAGTCTGAGTCTGTGTGACCGTACAGTTCTGAAGTAGTGCATCCTTTAACTAAGGCTTTAATTTGCTGTAACTCCAAGAAGAAAAAAAAAATCATGCAAGTAGCACCTAGCAGAATTAAAAACAGGCAATAGGATTAGGAGCAGAAGCGGAGACCTCCACTGCCTGAGGCTGAGGTGTCAGAGCTTAGCTGGAGCACAACTTGAGTAGGAAGGCAAAGTCACTTACCTGTGTACCAGCAGAATTTCCTCATCAGATGCTGCACGAGCCTAAGGAAGGAAGTTACAGGGTCATTAACTGATAATATTACAGATATATTATGAAAATAATAGGACCCTCCCAGCTTAGAAGGAAATATCAAGAGGGAGGGGCCTCAGAAAGAGGAGACAAAAGATGGAAAAGGAGACTATGGGGTTCATTATGGAACTTCGTAAGTCTAAGTGCTTTGAAAATATGCCTCTAAGAAAAGCCTAAGTAATAGACAGGGAGCAGGTAGATGCTGAGAATCATCTGTATCAAGGCACAATGTTTCAGCAGGGGCTCCTGGTATGAGGAAAAGGGGGTCCAAGCACTACCTGTATGAGGACACAGCGCTCCAGTAGCCCATAATGAGTCAGCTTCTCCCTCACCGCAGCAAGTCGATCTGGAGATTCCGGGAAACTACAGAAGAGATGAGAAGAGCCAACAATCACCAGGGAGAGTTTTAGGATGCATATAACAGAGAATCTGAGTCTCTCCACCTCTCTCTGTATTGGTTGGACTGTCTGCATGTGTGCTGCCCAAGTAACACAAATCATCAAGTACAGAATGAAATACCAAAAAGCAAATTCCCACCCAGGTCCTGGTTACAGTCAGTATTGTATCTAATCACGTTACATTTTTGGCCTGATGGCAGGATATGATATTGGGGAAAATTGGTCTCATCTGCTAATTTTGTTTCATCGAGTCCCACTAGACCACTCAGGTTTTGCCCCCTACCAGCAGATGGAGACAGACAAGCTCTGCCTTATATGGACACTATGCAGACTGTAGCTCCCTGGTATTTCTGTAACAAAGCCACCTCATACCTCCCCCAAATCCCCTCGAGTTTGGAATTGGGGGGGGGGGGGGGGAATTCATGCCCATCCTCCACGCCTAAAGGATCCACCTTTAGGGGAAGGAGAATCAAGAGTAACTGTAACAAACTTATCAGCCTACGGTCTACCAAAACTGTCACAGAAACTGCTGCCAAACTCATCACCTCCTTTTCATCTGAAACCGAAGCTGAAAATTCAATCTTAGTTGCATGAATGTGAACTACTGAGGGTCGCTGGGGATTGTTGGAGCTTGCAGTGGAGTGGAAGAGTAGCTTTTTGGTTACAGCACCAGGCTTGATATCCAGGGCTGCCTGGGTCAAATTCCACTGCTGCTCCTTGTGATCTTGGTTGTCACTTAACTCCATTGCCTCAGGTACAAAATTAAATTGTGAACCTTCCAGGGACAGGGAAATAGCTACTGTACCTTAATATAACTCACCTTGAGCTACTACTCAAAAAGGTGTGAGAAAGAACAAATAAATCCTTCTGCTAAACCCACGGTATCCAACCAGAATATACTTTAAGGACCCTGTTTATTAAGGTGCACTAGCATTTTTAGCGTGCGCTAACGCTAGAGACACCCATAGGAATATGGGCGTCTCTAGAATTAGCACACAGTTTAGTAAACAGGGCTCTAAATAATTAAGCAAAATAGTCTCCACACACATGGACTGCAGCTAATGAAACCAAACTAAAACCCACAATGCTTTCACAGTGGTTGGCTTTGCCACACTCAACGTGACAACTAACATTGTAACTCCACAGAAGGTAACTGCTAAGGAGCTTATCCCAAATTAAATCCCTGCTAAAATTTTGTATCAAAAACAATTATTTGGAACACTCTAAACTATAGTGCAAGATCATAACTGCGTTACTTGTAATCACAGTACAAAAAACAAAACCAAACAAAAAACATAAAAAAAATAAATAAATAAAAGGTAGCCCCTCTCCTCCCCCAGGACTAGCTCGCTCACATTCCTTGGCAGTCTAGTGATGTTGTGGTAGCCATTTTGAGGGCAGAGCCAGAATGGGCAGGAATAACAGAGAATCTCTCCTGCCCAAACTACACCCCTAGACCACCAAGGATTGTAAGATAGGAGTGGGGGGTGGCAGGGCAGCTCCTGTTCAGGGGAAGGAAGACAAACAAACAACTTCACTGGCTTCCAGTAAAATTTCAGATACAATTCAAAATCCTAATCCTTACTCATAAGATTTTACATACAGCTAGCCCCCTTACTTATCAGCAATTATTCCATATACGCCTAATCGAATACTTCAATCATTGGACTCTAAAAGCTTGTTTTTGCCTTCGCCCAAGGCTGCACGTCATGAAACTACCAGGACAGCAGCTTTTTTACTTTCTAGCACCTTGGCTTTGGAATAATCTACCTTTAGACATAAGAGCTGAACTTTCATTTCCACGTTTTAAAACTCTTCTTAAAACTCATTTTTTAAATGTAGCCTTTAATGACTCTTCGGATTGAGCAGTTACCATTGTATTCTGCAAGATGGTGTAGAGTTGGCTTACCTAGATGAAAAACTTTCTCTGTTTGTAGTATGATTGGGATTCTTGAAGAATGTGTCTTTCCTGTTATATAATAGAGTTCTTTTCTTATTGCATATTTTTCATTGTAATTTTGGAAACTGCTTTGACCTTCCTAGGAAAGGTGGTATATATTAAGTATTTATTAAACATTAAATGGGACAAAGCACAAATTTTCGGCTCCACCAAAAAACAAAACAAAAACATATGGTAATTTTCGGTCGAAGCTGAAAACATGGCTGAAATCAAAACCAGGCAGGAAAGGGAAAAATTATGTATCATACCTGATAATTTTCTTTCCATTAATCATAGCTGATCAATCCATAGACTGGTGGGTTGTGACCATCTACCAGCAGGTGGAGATAGAGAGCAAAGCTTTTGCCTCCCTATATGTGGTCATGTGCTGCCGGAAACTCCTCAGTATGTCGATATCAAAGCTCCATCCGCAGGACTCAGCACTTAGAGAATTACACCCACAAAGGGACACTCTGCCCAGCTCACCACCGCCGAAACGGGGGAGGGGAATTAACCCAGCTCATCCCCACACAAGTGGGGGAGGGGAATCCGTCCAGCTCATCCCCGCGGAGCAGGGGAGGGACACCACCCCGCCGATGCGGGGGGATCTGGCTTATCCTGCAACCGCAACCGCGGGAGGAGCTGACTGACCCTAACACCGCCGAAGCGGGAGGGGTACAAAGCTGCCCTACAGCCGCACGAAGCGGGAGGGAGCGCCGGCAGAATTTATGTCTCAATCCAGCCCCGTAAAACGGAGGGGAGAGGAATGCAGCAGCTCACTGTAACACAAACTCGTCTCAACTCTTGAAGAATCCAATTGAAAAAACTTGAACACGAAGTCCTCCTGAACAGGAACTGAAGACTAAACTTGACCTGAAATGCAACCAGAATATAAACAGTACAGATATCTGGGAGGGGCTATGGATTGATCAGCTATGATTAATGGAAAGAAAATTATCAGGTATGATACATAATTTTACCTTCCATATCATCATGCTGATCAATCCATAGACTGGTGGGATGTACCGAAGCAGTACTCACCCAGGGCGGGACATAGAAATCCCTGACCGCAACACTGAAGCTCCAAACCGGGCCTCCGCCCGAGCAGCCACAGACAAGCGGTAATGCCTGGAGAAGGTATGGGCCGATGCCCAAGTTGCCACCCTGCAAATCTCTTCCAAGGAGACGGACCCGGCCTCTGCCATCGAGGCCGCCTGAGCTCTAGTGGAGTGAGCCTTCAGCTAGATAGGCGGCACCTTCCCCACGGCCACATAAGCCGCTGCAATGGCTTCCTTGACCCATCTTGCCACTGTAGGCTTAGCAGCCTGCAGACCCTTACGAGGACCTGCAAACAGGACAAACAGATGATCCGATTTCCGGAAATCATTGGTCACTTCCAAGTATCTGATGATGACTCGTCTCACATCCAGATATTTGAGAGCAGAGAATTCCTCTGGGTAGTCCTCCCTACGAAAGGAAGGGAGACAGAGCTGCTGATTCACATGGAAGCGAGAAACAATCTTGGGCAGGAAGGAAGGCACTGTGCGAATAGTCACTCCTGCCTCAGTGAACTGCAGAAAGGCTCTCGACATGAGAGTGCCTGGAGCTCGGAAACTCTTCTGGCTGAAGTGATAGCCACAAAAAAGACTGCTTTCAACGTCAGGTCTTTCAGAGATGCCCTCGACAAGGGTTCAAAAGGCGGCTTCTGCAAGGCTCTTAGCACCAGGTTGAGATTCCACGCAGGCACCACTGAGCGCAGAGGAGGGCGCAGGTGATTAACTCCCTTGAGAAAACGTACCACATCTGGCTGCGAAGCCAGGGAAGCACCCTTCAGGCGGCCCCTGAAGCAAGCCAGAGCCGCTACCTGGACTTTAAGGGAACTGAGCGACAGGCCTTTCTCCAGACCTTCTTGCAGGAACGCCAACACTGAAGAAATTGGAGCAGTGAAGGGAGAAAGTGAGCCTGCTTCATACCATGCTGCAAAGGTACGCCAAACCCTGGCGTAAGCAGTAGAAGTAGAGCGCTTCCTCGCTCTCAGCATAGTGGCGATGACCTTGTCTGAGAAGCCCTTCTTCCTCAGACGCTGCCGCTCAATAGCCAGGCCGTAAGACCAAAGGGGGAGGGATCCTCCATCACCACGGGACCCTGATGCAACAGGCCCTGCTCCACTGGCAGCCGCAGAGGGTCGTCCACTGAGAACCTGATCAAGTCCGCATACCAGGGACGTCTGGGCCAGTCCGGACCCACCAGGATTATCCGGCCCGGATGCTTTGCCACCCGGTCTAGTACCCTGCCCAACATGGGCCAGGGCGGGAACACATAGAGAAGCTCGTGTCGGCCACTGTTGGAGAAGAGCATCTACTCCCAGAGATCGAGGGTCCCGTCCTCTGCTGAAAAAGCGCGGCACTTGGCAATTGGCCGATGACGCCATCAGATCTAGGCTCGGCTGGCCCCAGCGCTTCGTGATGTCCAAGAACGCCTGAGCCGATAACTGCCACTCTCCCGGGATCCAAGGTATGGCGACTGAGAAAGTCCGCCTTGACATTCATGACTCCGGCAATGTGGGCCGCTGACAGCTGTTCCAGGTTCGCTTCTGCCCACTGGCATAGATTCATGGCTTCCTTGGCTAGAGGGGCGCTCTTGGTACCTCCCTGGCGGTTGACATAGGCCACAGCCGTGGCATTGTCCGACAGGACCCGTACTGGCTTCAACGCCAGTACCGGGATGAACTCCAAAAGCGCCAACCGAATGGCTCTGAGTTCCAGGAGGTTGATAGACCACTTTGCCTCTGCAGGAGACCAGAGCCCCTACGCTGTCCTTCCCATGCAGTGGGCTCCCCAGCCCGTCAAAGAGGCGTCCGTCGTGACGACAATCCACTCCGGGGTTAAAAGAGGCATCCCTGCAGACAACTTGTCTGTCTTCAGCCACCAGCTCAGCGCCTTGCGCACTGCTGGGTCCAAGGGAAGGCGCACAGCATAATCCTCCGACACCGGAGTCCAGCGCTGCAGCAGAGAGTGTTGTAGTGGTCTCATATGAGCCCTGGCCCAGGGCACTACTTCCATCATGGCCGTCATAGAGCCCAACAGCTGCACATAGTCCCAAGCCCGAAGCGGAGAGGCTACTAGGAACTGGTCCACCTGAGCCTGAAGTTTGACAATCCGATTGTCTGGCAGGAACACTCTGCCCACTTGGGTGTCGAATCGAACTCCCAGATACTCCAGGGACTGAGTCGGGCGCAGCTGGCTTTTCTCCCAGTTGATGATCCACCCCAGGGAGCTCAAAAGAGCAATCACCCGGTCCACAGCTTTGCCGCACTCTGCATAAGAGGGGGCTCGGATCAACTAGTCGTCCAGATAAGGATGGACTTGTACTCCTTCCTTTCGCAGGAAGGCCGCAATGACCACCATTACTTTGGAGAAGGTCCGCGGAGCAGTAGCCAACCCGAACGGGAGGGCTCTGAAATGGAAGTGTCGGCCCAGGACTGCAAAACGCAGAAAGCGTTGATGAGGAGGCCAGATGGGAATATGCAAGTACGCTTCCTTGATGTCCAAGGATGCCAGGAACTCTCCTGCCTTCACTGCCGCTATAACAGAGCAGAGAGTCTCCATGCGAAAGTGCCGAACTTTCAAGGCCCGATTGACCCCTTTAAGGTCGAGGATAGGCCGTACAGAACCTCCTTTCTTTGGTACCACAAAGTAAACGGAGTAACGTCCCTTGCCAAGCTGATTTTCTGGCACCAGAACGACCGCACCCAGGCGGATCAGATTGTCCAAGGTCTGCTGCACTGCCACAGCTTTGACCGGAGACTTGCAGGGAGAGTACAAACCCGTCTCTTAAGGGTCGGCAGAACTCTAGCTTGTAGCCGTCTCTGATGACTTCCAGCACCCAAGCGTCTGAAGTTACCCTGGTCCACTCGCCCAGAAACGAGGACAGGCGTCCTGCAATCTGCACTGGGCCATGGACCAGGACCCCGTCATTGGGTACGAGACCCTGGGGGAGGACCGGAGGGCGCACCTCCGGGACGGCGGTCTCTGCGAAAGGAATGTTGCTTGGGGGAGAAGTTCCTCTTGAAGGAAGAGGGGGCAGAGGAGCCCGACGGGCTTCCTGAAACCGTCCTCTGGAGTTACCGGGGCGAGCACTGGCCCGAGCCCTGACCTCTGGTAACCTCTTGCCCTTAGATGTGCCGAGATCGGTCACAATTTTGTCCAGCTCGACCCCAAAGAGCAGCTTGCCTTTAAAAGGCAACTTAGCCAGGCGGGACTTAGAGGCGTGGTCAGCAGACCAATGTTTCAGCCAAAGCCAGCGCCGCGCAGAGATTGTCTGAGCCATACCTTTAGCCGAGGCTCTCAAGACATCATACAGTAAGTATGCCAAATAAGCCAAGCCCGATTCCAGGGCCGGCCAATCAGCCCTCAAGGAAGGATCCGAGGGGGAAGCCCGCTGCACAATCGTCAGGCACGCCCTGGCCACATAGGAGCCGCAAACTGAGGCCTGCAAACTTAAGGCAGCCGCCTCTTAAGGCCGCCTCCAATCTTCTGTCTTGGGCATCTTTTAGGGCCGTGCCACCTTCCACCGGCAACACCATTTTCTTAGTCACCGCAGTGATTAAAGAATCCACGGTAGGCCAAAGAAAGGCCTCCCGTTCACTTTCAGGCAAAGGATAGAGGCGGGACATAGCCCTAGCCACTTTGAGGCTCGCTTCCGGGACATCCATTGAGCCGAAATTAAGGTGTGCATGGCATCATGCACGTGGAAGGTTCTAGGCGGGCGCTTCGTCCCCAGCATAATGGCGGAGCCAACAGGGGCTGAGGGAGAGACGTCCTCTGGAGAGGAAATCTTCAAAATGCTCATGGCCTGCACTAACAGGTTGGGCAAATCCTCTGAGCAAAAGATCCGCGCTGCAGAGGGGTCATCCGCTCCATCTGAGCGGGAATCCGTCTCCTCCAAGGAATCCCCAAAGGACCGTTGGGAGAACTCAGATACGCTGCCCTCATCTACATCAGAGGAAACAGAGTCCTCTAAGGCCTGGGAATCCACCCGAGGGCGTTTACTTCCGGGGGCCTCAACCCCTTTATCGGACAAGGGAGAAGGGGCAGCGTTTTGCATAAGGAAGGCCTGATGCAGCAGCAAAATAAACTCGGGGGAGAAACCCCCCAGACTATGCACTTCAGCAGCCTGGGCCACAGCCCTAGACGCACCCTCAACCGGCGCTCGCAAGAGCGGGGGAGAAACATGCTGCGCATCCAAGATGGCGTCCGGCGCGACACTCCGCGAAGGAGCCGCGCGGGAAGAATGGCGCTTAACTTTAGCCGCTTTTTTGCCGTCGCCCAAATCAAGGTCGGCCATGGCATTAACGTCTCCCAGCTCAAGGGCAGCCCAAGAAGAAGCCGTCCGAGCAGCGTGGCCGGCCAAGATGGCGGAGGCGAGCGGCGGGGGATGGGCGTTTATGGCGGGGAAAAACCGCCGCACCGGAGGAAGACCCGGGACACTGACCGGCCTCCGAACTGACACCCAACAAGGGCGAATCAGACTTTAAGACCCCCGCATCCCCGCTAGAAGCGCACACGCGGTCCGGGGAGCGATTCTTCGCGCCCTCGCCCTCCGACGCCATAGGCCACGTGGAGATCGATCGGGGAACCCCCTGCCCGCTATAAAAAGGTAAAAATTACCTGCTTCTCGCTCCGAGCTGTAACGACCTGGTTGTCCCAGTGAGTAGCTGCAATAAACGTTAAATAAACGTCGAAATAAACGCCTTTAAGGACGTCCAAATTTTTTTTTTTTTTTTTTTTAACGGAGCCAGCGGGAGGGGGGAGAAAAGGAGGGACCTGGCGCCACCAGGTTTGCACTTGCTCAAGAAGAGCCCTCAACCCCAGGTACTCAACAAAACCTAAAAATTAGGCTTGGAGACCTAGCCAGAGCTGCTGCTGTGTGTGACCAACACCTGCTGAGATAGAGAACATACTGAGGAGTTTCCGGCAGCACATGACCACATACAGGGAGGCAAAAGCTTTGCTCTCTATCTCCACCTGCTGGTAGATGGACACAACCCACCAGTCTATGGATTGATCAGCATGATGATATGGAAAGGAAGTAGCCTAATGTTTAGTGCAGCTGGCTCAAAACTCTGGTTTGATTCCCACTGCAACTCCTTGTGACTCTGGGCAAGTCACTTAACCCTTCATTGACCCAGGTACAAAAACTTACGATTGTGAGTCCACTAGCGACAGGGAAAGTACTTATATATAATACATATAAATCACTTTCACTGAAATACAGAAAGGCGATACCTGTATATTTAAAAAACAAAAATTCACTTTGGGCCAGTTTCGGTGCTGTAATCGAAACCAAAATTCAGTCAGCCTCTACAGCAGACCAGCCCAACCCCCCCCCCCACCCCCCCCCCCCCAAAAAAAACAAATGCAATGGAAAGGATCCTGGACTAGTCTCATAGGACTCAAGGAAAGAAAATTAACAAATAAGATCGTTCACCAGACTAGTCTAGACATATAGAATGTAACAAAGCATCCCTTACTTTGGGAGGATCCCCGAAATGCTGGTCGGTGCTCTCCCTTGTCAGAATATCTAAACAGTAATGTCTCAAGAATGCATGCAAAGACAAGCATGTGGCTGCTACAAAAAGTTCTGCTGGAAAAATGGGGTGCAATTTGGCCTACGTCATCACCTGGGACCTGGTCCTTTAGGGAATAAACCCTCTGCTTCAATATAACTCATGTATCACAGAACCTAATCTGACCAAGCCTGTAGTGTTGGTATGTGATGTCATATGGAAGTTGTGACAGCACAAGCTAGGGGTAATGACAGTAGTCTATCCATGTCCCAGTGTGGAAGAATACAGACAATCCTGGATAAGGACTAGTGTTTATGAAACCCCAGGCCACTTAGAGCCCCAACTTTTGGAGATGCGAGAGCGATTCCTGTTGTTGGGCTTAGCCACAAGAAAAGGGCTCCAGTCAATCACCCAATATGGTGCTGTTGAGATGTGAAGGATATTACTGATAAACTGTATAGAGATGCAAATGCAAAAGCAGAGGTCAGATTTGGAATGATTCAGCATCTTAAATCACCAACATCTTCAACAACAACGACAATAACAAGGAGAAGTCAAGCATGCCAGAGATCAAGGGTGGGGAACCACCTTATTTTCTCACCTCAAGGCATCACCTCCTACATTGTCATACCCTGCAAATTCCAACTGTCGGGGGGGGGGGGGGGGGGGGAGACTACCAATATACAAAGGTCATATATTTTAAGTCCTGTGATAACAATTACGGCTGGGTTGTTAGGTGGCTTTTTCCAGTATGGAGTATATATTATAGTCATCTGATTCCTCTTCATTTTACTGTCTTAGGAAAAAGTGTCAGGGTTCTTAGAATGGTCATAAAAATCTTTATTTCTGTTTGCACTTTATCTGTGTTGCTTTGCTGAATAAACATCACTTTTTAAATATACTTCTAACAGTCTGTTATTTCTATCAGTGGCTAGTAAAGGGTGAACTTGGGGCCTATTTTGGTGTGCCCTAACCTTGTATGTAATCTTTTCACATCAGTTGTGCTCCCCTCACAGTAGAATGGGCTCTCAAGCCATACGTGGCCCTTCAGGAGATAAGCCAAAGACACTGCCTCTTTGCACCACCATGCAACACTGAGGCCATTTTTCCCTTATTTAGTCCCACAAATAGAACAAAAAAGTGATCAGGCTTCCAAATAATGCATCAAACTATGTAAAGCTCCTGAAAATTTCTCTACAGTCCTCCTTCCAAAAGGAGAGAAAGAAGACAACCTGATCGACATGAAAGGCTGAGACCAGCTTAGGCAAGAAAGTTGGAAGTAATACAGATAAAACCCCCTGATTCTGTAAAATAAAGGAAAGGTTCCCTAAAGGAGAGCACTCTGAAATTCAGCTAGCCAATTAGCTACCAGAATGTAGCCTTAATTGTAAGGGCTCAAAGAGAAGAGCAGAGTGAATGCAGGACCAAGTTCAAGTCCTAAGCCAGAACCATCAACCACAATGAAGGATGCAGTTGTGACACTCTTCAAAAAAGAAAAAAACGAAACCCAAAAATACAAGCATTACCAGGATGAGCTGGTAATGAGGTGCCTTGCAGCCAATCCCCACAGCACACCAAAGCTGCAACCTGCACTCTTAGAGCGCTCACAACCAAGCCCTTAAGGCCCTCCTTATAGGAAAAACAGAAGCCTGAAACAGAGAGATACCCTGTTATTTTCTCTTGACAAGCCATGGAGGAAAGACAAAGCGGGACCTGGACACCTGTGAATGCTACTCCCAATGACAAAAGACCATTCTTCAACTCGTCCCCAGGTGCACCACCAGCCTTAAACACTAGAAACCACATGGGTTGACCATTTGTTAGAGACAGAGTAGGGGTGGTAAAACCCATATGCCTAGATAGAAAGCAGCATCCTTATCATCCGTCCGACCTCTCTCTCTCTCTCAACACTTTTTTCATCCACCATCCAATAATTCTCTTGCACAGCCAACAGTGCATACACAAACTTTTTAAAAGCACAAACCTAGCAAACTGTCCTTGGACATTTTCTCACTTTGGGACCTTGATCAAAGTTACACCCCTCTTCAGCCTAGATCAACACTCTAAGTTTCCCATGGAAAAGATATTGTGCCCATTCAATCTACCTGTTGTTCATTCAATGCCCTGAAGAAAAAAATCACAAGGTGCGGACTATTAAAAAGGTTACTTACTCCTTGTCCCAGAGACAATAGAAGTCCTCTAGATTTTCATCACACACCAGAGCTGTAGCTTTGACGGTGGCTTTCAAGTTCAGATCCTAGAGGATGAGAAAAAAAAAGGCACAGGTGTCAATATAGTAATTCAAATTTTGCTTAAAAATTAACAACAGCAGTACTAATTTCAGGGCCACAGCAATTATACACGCACATATAAAGTGTTATAACTTGAATGTACAGCCCAGTCTAGAATTAATTTGCAGAACAGCGTTTGTTTTCAATGCCAAGGCTAAAAAAAAAAAAATGATCTCCAATCTCTCTATAACACATCACAAAAGGCCTGAAGTAGACTTGAGGCAAAGAAAAATGGTGATAGGGGGATGGGGAAGAGAAGAGGATTGGCTCAAGATAAATACAGATTTCAGGGGCTATCAAAGGAATTTTCCACACTTTTAGGGCTTCTGCAGTGCAGAACTGGATAGAGAAGCACAGTCCATTTCGGTCTTTTTTTTTGGGGGGGGGGGGATGGAAGTGAGAAGAATTGAGTTTGCTCTTCCCCATGACACAGATGGTTAGGAAAATATTAACAGAGGGGATCTTGTAACTGCAGCTTAGATTTAATGTATACAAAGTGTTGACACAAGCACTTACCAGGCCTTTGAGTTGTGAGACCATGTCTTCCTCCACGCTCTTGTTTAACTTCATTTTGCCCTTTTTCTTTACTTCCTGCAGGGACTGCTGCTGAACTCCCTTTCGTCCTCCTTTCTGCCTCTCCTCAGCATGGACAGGAAATCAGCATCAAAATCCAAAGGGAAGAAAAAAAGAATAAAATGAAAATGAAGGAAGACAGCATCCAACTCTGACAACATGAAAACACGATTGTTACTAATGATGCCTGCTCTCTGGACCAACTCTATCCTATTAATATCCTTTTGAAGGTGAAGTCTCCAGAACTTTACACGGTTCTCTAAATTAAGTCTCAATAAGACCTTTATGTAAGTCTCAATCACCTCCTTTTTCCTCCTGGCCATTTCTCTCCCTATGCACCCAAGCATCCTTCTAGCTTTTGCCACTGCCTTTTCCACCTATTTCGCCATCTTAAGATTATATGATCACAAAACAAAAACTTATTTTTAAGAATTACCAGTCTTCTGCTCCTTGCCTTGACTCGTCTGTTTTTGTGAACTTTGTGCCCAGGTCAGTGTTTGTGCTTAAGAACAGTTAGCTGATCCACCCTCCTATCTCTCCCCTGCTAAAGCAGAGTGAGTCCAGGGTGTTATTCAGCATAAACAGTTCCAAAGAATCTAAAATAAGAGTCTCCATGCAACAATGATCTCTTTAGATGACGCCTGCATGTGAATCCCAGCTCACATCAAACTGCAACTTTCAGCAGAAAGTTACTGCAGAAAGGAAACAAACTGGGGATAATGTTATAAACTCTCTATTATGTAAAAAGGCTTTTATAAAATTACTACAGGATTATGCAATGTGCCTGTGGGTGTGACCTGAGGCAGAGTCAAGTACGCAGGTTCTTTTATAAAATACACACACTTTATATCTGCTCCCCTGATTTCTGATGATTTATCTCCAGTATTTTATAAAAGACGCATAGGCACCTCTACGTCTTTATAAAACAAGCGCCTTATCCTCCAAACCTAGGCAACCTGTTTGAAAATTACCCTCATTATGACATTCTACATGTTTTCACTCGCTAGTTGGCATGCTGGGTCAACAGCAGGTTCTAAAGTTGCCCACCAACTGTATAAGGATGTAGTTTTCACTCTTTGCCTGCTGCCACTCTGCAGTAACTTGAGTGAGAAAAGTGATGTGATGTGTAACCAGTACATTGAGACAGGCACAAGCTGGGACCCACAGAGTCAAAACACACAAGCATCATCAGAGGAATCACTGCTCCACGGGGATTTTTGTTCCAGCATATAGATTTCAAAGGTTCAGCCATAACCCTTATTCCCTGTTGAGTGGCTGATATCTTCATACAAACTTGGACTAATTAATTACATACCCAATTTTTCATATGACAACTCTGATCCACAACAGACTTGGAATGGACTCAGCTGCCTCAGCATCTGGCAAATCCCTCTTACTCACTGTCTGGAGCATCATATGCTCCATGATTAGACGTTCTCTGGGATGAGTACATTTTCTTTGTAAGAGTCTAACCAGTTAATTTGTTTTGTGAATACCTAGCAACTGTCTTATTCCTGTTAAACAGTAACTGGCACAATGTGACCCAGGGACTGCCTCTCTCCCATCATCTCTCTGCCTTCCCTTGGGTCACTCTCCTTCCAACATGAATGAAGCTCTCCTGTACCGATGCAGAGGTGGTGTCAGTGGCAGCACTCTCAGCTGGAAAAGAAGGAGATCGGGAAGATGAGCGGAGATTTCGGCGCTCCATGTGATCCTGGGGTGAGGCCATTTTCTGAGCCGGACTTTAGACTCTTGTACTGAAGGGCAGGGAAGTGGGCTTCCTGCAAGTGTGCAGAGACAGCAAAAATGAAAATGGATTAGCAAAGAGTGGGAGGAACGAAAAATTAAAGGCATTGCTAAGAAATAATAAAAAAAAAACAACTAAAAACTTATAGATGGCTCCTTCCCAAGCTCAGGACAGTACTCAAACCTAATCTCCTGGCATGGGAGAGGATCATGTCACAGAAGAGGAAGGGATTGCTATAAACAGCAAAAAATATATACAAAATAAATTAAACTTTAAGCTATTCTTAACCACTCCCACTTCTACCATAGCGCTTTTAAGTTCTCTGGGGACGGGGCCAAGCCACCCAGTGAGCAGGCTCCTGAAACACAGACTTTTCTCAGCTTTTTGAGATATCTGGTTCTTGAACTGCAGATTTCTTTAAAAAGATGCTGGTGTGACGAGTCCTACTAAACACCAAGAATTAAGCTCAAAACACAAAGTTCACTAGAAGTATAGAAGATCTGTTTCTCAGATAAAGCACTGAGCATAACATAGTGTATAAATCTATACAAAAAAAATAAGTGTTGATGCTATTATACTGAAAGAAGGATATTCAAGAATACCTCCATCTGTTTTGAAGAGTTGAAAAAAGATGAAAAATCCTGTGGTGAAAAGATTAATGTGTTTCCGGATGTTTCCAGGGCAACACAGCTAAGGTGTAAGGCTTCTTTTTTAGCCTGAAGCCTCAAGTGGTTGCCCTGGGAGCGCTTTTCTTTCTTAAATACCCCTGTAAATGTATCATCACGTACCAAGGGAAGGAGTATATTTTGGGGGGAATTTAAGCAGTTAGAAAAATTTTCTTAAGGGTTATGGAAAATGATTGTATTAGACAAGTGTTTAACCTAATGCTGTTTTGATTTTCCTTATTGCTATTGTTGTTAACTTTGTGGTAGCTCTCCTCTCTTGGGGCCCTGTTTACTAAGCTGCGCAGAGGCACGCTAACACTAGAGACACTCATTATATTCCTACAGGTGTCTCTAGTGTTAGCGCGTGCTAATTTTAAACACAAGCTAAAAAGTTTGCGTGCCTACTGCATGGCTTAGTAAACTGGGTCCTTGATGTAGGCTACAGGGCTGTAAATGAGGATTATGTGTGATTTTTGTTTACTTGGAATTCCCTTCCTTTTCTGCGTGTATTTGAAAATCTCTCTATATAAAACGCACCTCCAACGTTCAAATGAAGCCTCACTTACCCAACGTTCCAAAAGTGAAGGGGGTGAGATCGCTTTGTGTCTGCCCCGCCCACGCGTCAAACTTGACGTCGAGGGCGGAGCGTCAGGGAAGGAGGCGGCGCTCCTGACGTCTCTAGCCTTCCCTTCGCTGTGTTCCGCCTTCTTCTGACGTCAAGGATGACGTCAGAAGAAGGCGGAACACAGCAAAGGGAAGGCTAGAGACGTCGGGAGCGCCGCCTCCTTCCCTGACGCTGCGCTGCCGGAACCGCCACGGAGGTAAATTTAAAAAGAAAAAAAAAACAAAAAGAGATGTTGGGGGGGGAGAGAAGAGGGTGCGCAGTAAAGTTGAACAATGGGAGCGGGAGGGCAGGGGAGAAACGACAGCATGGATGCGAAGGGGGGGGGGGAGAAAAGGCCGGGCCAGGCTGGGACATGGGAGAGAGAGGAGCATGGATGTGAGGGGGGGGGGGGGGCATGGAAGGGAGACAGGGGAATTGCTGGAAAAGGATGAATGGAGGGGCAGGGGACAGAGGAGCATGGATGGGCATGGATTGGGATGGCAGGGCTCAGGGAGAGAGGGGAATTGCTGGAAAGGGATGAATGGAGGGGGCAGGGGACATAGGAGCATGGATGGCCATGGATTGGGAGGGCAGGGCTCAGGGAGAGAGGGGAATTGCTGGAAAGGGATGAATGGAGGGGGCAGGGGACAGAGGAGCATGGATGGGCATGGATTGGGAGGGCAGAGCTCAGGAGAGAGGGAATTGCTGGATAGGGATGAATGGAGGGGGCAGGTGACAGAGTAGCATGGATGGGAGGGCAGGGGCTCAGGGAGAGAGGGGAATTGCTGGAAAAGAATGAATGGAGGGGGCAGGGGACAGATGGGCATGGATTGGGAGGGCAGGGCTCACACTCTCTCTCATATACAATGTCTTTCTGACTCACACTCTCACACACTCTGTCTCACACTGTATCACATTCACTCTCTATGTGCCACACAGTCACTCACACACTTGCTTGGTCTCATATACTCACTCTCACAGAGAATCTGTGTCTCACACACACTCTCTCTCTCGCACACACACACTCTCTCTCACACTGTGTCTCACATACACACTTGCACACACTCTCATTCTCACACACACACACTCTCACAAACTCACACCCAGACTCACTCTCTCTCTCACACAGTCACTCTCACATACACTCTCCCAAACATACACACTCCGAGGAAAACCTTGCTAGCGCCCGTTTCATTTGTGTCAGAAACGGGCCTTTTTTACTAGTAATTAATAAAAAAAATGAATACCTCCTATCAAACACTAATGTGGTGTTCTCCTCACTCTTTCAGCCTTCTATTCAAAGGGAAATGTTTATGAGATGACCATGTGCACACCCCTTAACTTTTCTATTTGATCTGATCAACACACAATTTTAAGGTTATGTCATGATGAACGTGAAGATTCTGAATGAAGTAGGATTTGGAACCATGCTCCAGGAAAACATCTATGTCTCAACAAGAAAATCTAGTTCAGGTTTTGTCCTAATGCAAATATAAACCTGCTGCTTTGACTTTGTAAGACTGTCAAAAGCAAAGATACCGGACGCCGAAAACCCCTCGACAAGATCTGCCATCTCGCCCTGTACCTTCCACTCTCCTCCTTATCCGCGATCAAGCATTTCACACCTCACCCCCGGTGAAACTCAAACCTGAAGTCGCTTACCAACAATCTCAGATTTCCTTCTCCGGTACCCCGTTCCACTATGACAGAGCTCTCTCCTTCTAAGGCATCCCGCCTAACCGGAAACAGGAAGTTGCGTCAGAGGAGCGTGGGACGCCAAAGAACAGGGTAAAGAGATTTAATGACAGGACAGGAGCCGGCATGAGCCTATCTTGCCCTTTAACTGGGCTGAAGGCAGTGGGCGGAGCTTGCCACCATATTAGCCAGATCAAAATAATTGCTATCGCTATTGAAAACAATACTCCCGAGGGGATGGTGGGGTTGGGAAGTTTGAGGGGGTCTATGAAGGAGGGTTATATTCAGAATGTATTTGTCAGTGCTCCAGAGCTTGCTTTGTTATTTGCAATGCTGCTATAGGCCTGTATCTTTTCTTTTTATATATATTTATTATTGTCATCTAGTTGTTATGTGGGTTGCAAAAGTGACTTTTCTATATTGACTAGTAAAAAAGGCCCGTTTCTGACACAAATGAAACGGGCGCTAGCAAGGTTTTCCTCGGGAGTGTGTATGTTTGGGAGAGTGTATGTGAGAGTGACTGTGTGAGAGACAGAGTGAAAGTGTGAGTGTGTGTGTGAGAGAGAGAGAGTGAGTCTGGGTGTGAGTGTGTTTGTGAGAGTGTGTGTGTGTGAGAATGAGAGTGTGTGCAAGTGTGTATGTGAGACACAGTGTGAGAGTGTGTGTGTGTGTGTGTGTGCGAGAGAGAGAGTGTGTGTGAGACACAGATTCTCTGTGAGAGTGAGTGTATGAGACTAAGCGAGTGTGTGAGTGACTGTGTGGCACAGAGAGTGAATGTGATACATTGTGAGACAGAGTGTGTGAGAGTGAGTCAGAAAGACATTGTATATGAGAGAGTGTGAGCCTTGCCCTCCCAATCCATGCCCATCTGTCCCCTGCCCCCTCCATTCATCCTTTTCCAGCAATTCCCCTCTCTCCCTGAGCCCTGCCCTCCCAATCCATGCCCATCCATGCTCCTGTCACCTGCCCCCTCCATTCATCCTTATACAGCAATTCCCCTCTCTCTCTGAGCCCTGCCCTACAATCCATATCCATCCATGCCCATCTGTCCCCTCCATTCATCCCTATCCAGCAATTCCCCTCTCTCCCTGAGCCCTGCCCTCCCAATCCATGCCCATCCATGCTCCTGTCACCTGCCCCCTCCATTCATCCCTATCCAGCAATTCCCCTCTCTCCCTGAGGCCTGTCCTGCAATCCATATCCATCCATGCCCATCTGTCCCCTCCATTCATCCCTATCCAGCAATTCCCCTCTCTCCCTGCCCTCCCAATCCATGCTCCTCTGTTCCCTGCCCCCTCCATTCATCCATTTCCAGCAATTCCCCTCTCTCCCTGAGCCCTGCCATCTCAATCCATGCTTCTCTGTCCCCTGCCCCCTCCATTCATCCTTTTCCAGCAATTCCCCTCTCTCCCTTCCATGATCCCCCCTCGCATCCATGCTCTTCTGTCTCCCATGTCCCAGCCTGTCCCGCATAGGCGTAGTTTGACTGTTTCATTTGGGGGGGAAAGGATGGGGCGGAGCATATTAGCATATTCATTTGCCCTGTCCCTACCCTTCCTGGAGTTTCAGTATCTGCCCTCAATGTGTCCCTCACCCCAATCTTCATCCTGTTATTCCTGGTTTTTTTTTTGCTAATTCTCCCCTCTTCCAGACATTGTATATGAGAGAGAGAGTGTGAGCCTTGCCCTCCCAATCCATGCCCATCCATGCTCCTCTGTCACCTGCCCCCTCCATTCATCCTTATACAGCAATTCCCCTCTCTCTCTGAGCCCTGCCCTACAATCCATATCCATCCATGCCCATCTGTCCCTCCATTCATCCCTATCCAGCAATTCCCCTCTCTCCCTGAGGCCTGTCCTGCAATCCATATCCATCCATGCCCATCTGTCCCCTCCATTCATCCCTATCCAGCAATTCCCCTCTCTCCCTGAGCCCTGCCCTCCCAATCCATGCTCCTCTGTTCCCTGCCCCTCCATTCATCCATTTCCAGCAATTCCCCTCTCTCCCTGTTCCAGCCTGTCCCGCATAGGCGTAGTTTGACTGTTTCATTTGGGGGGGAAAGGATGGGGCGGAGCATATTAGCATATTCATTTGCCCTGTCCCTACCCTTCCTGGAGTTTCAGTATCTGCCCTCAATGTGTCCCTCACCCCAATCTTCATCCTGTTATTCCTGTTTTTTTTTTTTTGCTAATTCTCCCCTCTTCCAGCACCCTCTCTTTCTATTTCTTCCCTTCTATACAGCACCCTCTCTCCCTATTTTCACTCCTCTGACCAGTATATTCTCTTTTTCTCAACCTCTTCTGTCCAGCATATCTTCCTTCCCTTACTTCAATCCAGCATCCCTCCATGTCCCCTTCCCCATTATATCATTATTTCTCCTATGTCCAGCATATCCCCTCTTTGTCCCCATCCCCGTACAATGTCTAGCACCCTCCCATCATTTTCTTACGCCCCATTTCCAGCATCTCCCCTGTCCTCTTACCCACCCTATGTCCTGCATCTTCCAATATCCCTTTTTCCCTCCCAGCATTGTCCCTGTATGCCCTTATCCCCTCTCTGTCCAGCATTGTCCCTTTATGTCCCTGTCTCTATGCTCCCTCAATGACCAGAATCTCGCTTTTCTCTTCCCTTCCTCCTACCATCCATTCTCCCTTCTTCCCTCCTACCAGCTAATCCACATCTAACAATCCCTTCCCCCCCCAATCCATCACCTCTTCCTCTCTGTTCATCACCCCCCCCCCCCCCAAAAAAAAAAAAAATATCCAGCACAGCAGACCTGCACCTCTCTCCCTCCATCCTGTAGATCCTCCTCCTGCCACCATTCACCCCTACCCACATGGTTCCATCACCTCGCTCCTCCCAAAGGTGCAGCTGAACAGTACCTCCATTTTTCTCCTTTTCTCACCTCCCCCCAATCCCGGTTCCAGCGTCTCTCCCTTTTCCTTCCTCCTCACTCACTTGCATTGATCGCTGCCGGTAGCGGCACTGCAGCCAGCCAGCAATAACAGCAGTCTGCTTCGGACTTCCCTGCTACACGTCCCGCCTCCTCTGGTACAACTTCCTGTTCCGCATAGGCGGGACGTGTAGCAGGGAAGGCTGAGGCTCCGAGGCAGACTGTTGTAATCGCTGCAGCGCTGCTACCAACAGCCCCTGGTACCGAAGTTGAAGCGGCGAACGGACGGCCAGCAGTAGTAAAGGCAGCAAGCAGCAGACAGGCTCGACTCCGCTTCTCTGCCCTCTCTGCTTCCCGCCCGAAAGGAAATGACATCAGAGGAAGGCGGGATGCGAGAGGGCAGAGAAGCGGAGTCGAGCCTGTCTGCTGCTTGCTGCCTGTACTACTGCTGGCCCCCGTTCGCCGCTGCGGGTCGTCGTCGTCGTCGTCGTCGTCGTTTGGGGGGGGCAATGCCCCCCCCCCCATGCTGTCCCGCCCTCTTCTTCCCCCCCCCCCCCCCCCCCCCCCCCCCCCCCCCCCCTTCGCATCCTTGCTGTCGTTTCTCCTCTGCCCTCCCGCTCCCATTGTTCAACTGCCCACCCTCTTCTCTCCCCCAACATCCCTTTTTTTTTTTTTTTTTTAATTTACCTCCGTGGCGGCGGTTCCGGCAGCGCAGCGTTAGGGAAGGAGGCGGTGCTCCCGACGTCTAGCGCCTTCCCTTCGCTGTGTTCCGCCTTCTTCTGACGTCATCCTTGACGATGACGTCAGAAGAAGGCGGAACACAGCGAAGGGAAGGCTAGAGACGTCGGGAGCGCCGCCTCCTTCCCTGATGCTGCGCTGTTTGTTTGTTTTTTTCCGCCCTCGACGTCATGACGTTTGACGCGAGGGCGGGGCAGAGACGGCTGGCAGCCTGGCTGGCTTCACACCACGAATCCACGAACCCTTCAAGTAATGTTTGAGTGACTTCAGAACGTTGTCTTCAGAACGTTCACGGTGCGTTTTATTATATTAGAAGCAGATTAGATGAGGAAACCCAAAGAGTTGAAAGATGGATTGTCATCTGCAGTGCTTGGAGGACTATTTGTGGAGTGTGACCAACAAATAGCCAGTTATCTAGATATGGAGAATTGATGTGACCTTGCTGACGAAGGTGAGCTATTGCTGGTATATTACACATTTTGTGAAAACTCGGGATGCAGAAGTGAAACCGAATGGGAGAACCTTGTACTGATAATGAACATTTTGCACAGTGAAACAAAGGTACTGACACGAATCTACCCCACCAGACTTGGCAAATGCATTTACAGTATTATGTAAGCCACATTGAGCCTGCAAATATGTGGCAAAATGCGGGATACAAATGTAACAACTAAATAAATAAATCTGGATTATTGGGATATGCCGATAAGCATCCTTGAGGTCCAAGGACACTAACCAAATTCCTCGTTGCCAGAACGACAATGTTCGTCAGAGTGCACGTGCTGAATTTTTCTTTTTTGATGAATTTGTTGAGTATCCTGAGATCTAGGATAGCTTGAAACCCCTCCAACTTTTTTGGTATTAGGAAGTATCTGGAATAGAATCTGATTCCTTTTTGTTCTGGAGGTACCAATTCGATTGCTTGTGCTTGCAACAATCTGTTCACTTCCAGTTGCAGCAGGAGTGAATAAGCAGTTTGGTTTCCGCATGCTGACGGAACATGTGTTGGTGGATAATGATGAAATTTATTCGATAACCCTGTTCTATCACTTGCAGCACCCATGAGTTGGTTGTTATAATCTTCCAAGCATTGCAGAAATTTGACAAATGACCTCCTTCTCTGCGCATATCCAGCAGATAGCCAAGACCTGTCGCTTCTTTCTCTACAACATCAGCAAAATTCGCCCCTTCCTTTCTGAGCACACCACACGAACACTCGTCCACTCTCTCATTACCTGTCGCCTTGACTACTGCAACCTACTCCTCACTGGCCTCCCACTTAGCCATCTATCCCCCCTTCAATCCATTCAGAATGCTGCTGCTCGTCTTATCTTCCATCAGAACCGACATGCCCATATCACCCCTCTCCTCAAGTCACTCCACTGGCTCCCGATCAGGTACCGCATACAGTTCAAGCTTCTCCTACTTACCTGCAAATGCACTCGATCTGCAGCCCCTCACTACCTCTCTACCCTCATCTCCCCTTACGTTCCTACTCGAAACCTTCGCTCTCAGGTCAAATCCTTCCTCTCAGTACCCTTCTCCACCACCGCCAACTCCAGGCTCCACCCCATCTGCCTCGCCTCACCCTATGCTTGGAATAAACTCCCTGAACCCATACGCCAAGCCCCCTCCCTGCCCATCTTCAAATACTTACTCAAAACCCACCTCTTCAACGTCGCCTTCGGCACATAACCGTTATATCTCAATTCAGGATATTTAGACTGCCCCAACTTGACATTTCATCCTTTAGATTGTAAGCTCCTTTGAGCAGGGACTGTCCTTCTTTGTGAAACTGTACAGCGCTGCATAACCCTAGTAGCACTTTAGAAATGTTAAGTAGTAGTAGGTCGGCATTCACTGAGATGTCAGAAACTAGGGTTGGACTTTGGATGTTGAGGATTAACAACTTTAGGTTGTTTCCTATCCTGAACCTTAGACGATAGATAATGTTTTTGTCTAGGCTGCTTGTTCTGATAAGTTGGCTTCTGCTATGGGCAGAAACGTTTATTAGAGAACCTGGACTTAGACTGATAATATGCCAGATATTTGTATTCAGTTGTAGAACTCTTGGACTGATCTTCCTCCAAGGTGTCTAGACTTGTGCATTCCTCTTTAACACTACCAATCATTTCTGCTACTTTGGGTCCAAAAAGGCTATCTCCTAAACAAGGAAGATCCGCCACTTTATCAAAAAGATCTTCAGCCAAAGCAGAAGAACGTAGCCATGCCATACAGCACATAGCTATGGAAATTGCCATTCCACACACTGCTGTTTCATAACTATCAAATGCTGCCCTTATCATAAACTAAGAACATAGCTCTACATCCTGGTTAATGTTAGGAAGGGTGCTAGAAAGTTGGTTTGAAGAATCTTGTAATTTAGCAATATTGACCTTGAGAGTGTATAAATATTGCACTTGGACAGGGTATAAATATTGCACATAGTGGAAGGAATGAACAGCAATCCTAGCCTGTAGCATTGTGTTCGGATATGATTTCTGTCCTAACAGATCCATACATTTAAGATCTTTATTAGGAGGATAAGATATACTCTCTTTTCCAGTTTTATGCTTCCTCATTGCTGACTTAACTACCACAGATTAGTATGGAAGTTGTTGGCTACCATGCCCTAAAACGCTTTGGACTCTATACCTATACAGTATATGTATAGTATAAGGAGTAGACCAGATCTGTTTGTGTTGATCTTGTAAAATTCCCTCAGTGGGAAGAAGTACGGTTCCTTTATTAATATTTAAGTATTTCAACACAGTTTTTCAGGCTCTGTAGATGAAACTTGAAATGTATTTGGTAACTGAAGTACATTAGCCATTTTTAGTAGAAATTGAGGATATGCACAGTCTTCCTTACGTTGTTGAGTAGAAGAATTCTGAGGGAGATCACTGTTAAGTCAGTAGATTATGATCTTTTCCCTGGAGATTCATGAGAGTTAGGAGATGAATTCCTAGAAGGTGTTCTGACCTCTGACATGGTACGTGACTCCATTTGCTAGGAAGATGATGGAGATATTGACCATGTTCTCTTTCTTGAAGCGGGAGTTGTGATATGTGATCTAACCATATTCTGGTGAGGTATAGGTGAATTTTCTGAAGCAGTTGAAATATGCTGCCTAAAAAATTGAGCCATTAAACCTTATGTTACACCTGAACTACATGCTACAACACGGACTTTTCTCCAAGGACAAGGGAAATATATTACTTACACCCATTCCCAAAGACTTAAAGAAAAAACTAAATGACACAACCAACTACCGACCAGTAGCATCCATCCCCGTGATAGTAAAACTAATGGAAAGTATGGTAACAAAAACAACTCGCCAATTACCTAAACAAATTCACAATACTACATGAATCACGGTCTAGGATTTCAATCCAACCATAGCACTGAAACAGTGTTAACCACTCTCATAACCAAATTTAAACATCTAATTGCAGCTGGAAACAATGTACTACTCTTACAATTTGATATGTCCAGCACGTTCAACATGGTCAACCACCAAATACTCTCAAACATCCTAGACTACTTCGGGATCAGAGGAAACGTACTAAGATGGTTTAAAGGCTTATTAACAGCAAGATCTTATCAAGTGATTTTAAACTCAGAAATGTCAACACCATGGAAACCTGAATGCGGAGTACCACAAGGTTCACCGCTGTCACCAACCCTTTTTAACCTAATGATGACACCTTTAGCCAAATTGCTATCCAACCAAGGACTCAACCCATACATCTATGCAGACGATGTCACGATATACATCCCGTTCAAACAAGACATAACTTAAATCACAAATGAAATCACACACAGCCTCCAAATAATGAACTCATGGGCGGACGCATTCCAACTAAAGCTAAACGCAGAAAAAACACAATGAGGCATATTTTCAAAGCACTTAGCCTTCCAAAGTTCCATAGAAACCTATGGAACTTTGGAAGGCTAAGTGCTTTGAAAATATGCCTCCATGTCTCATCCTGTCCTCACAATACAACACAAACAAACCCAACACCATAAACACCCCAGACTACACCCTTCCAGGTTTCAGACAGCCTGAAAATTCTGGGAGTCACAATTGACCGGAATCTCACACTCGAAGACCATGTGAAAAACACAGCAAAGAAAATGTTCTATGCAATGTGGAAACTCAAACCTTTCTTCCCAAGTATTCCGCAACCTAGTACAATCAATGGTGCTAAGTCATCTAGACTACTGCAATGCCATCTATGCCGGATGCAAAGAACAAATCATTAAGAAGCTTCAAACCGCTCAAAACACAGCAGCCAGACTCATATTTGGGAAAGCGAAATACGAAAGTGCCAAACCCCTAAGAGAAAAACTACACTGGCTTCCACTAAAAGAACGAATTGCGTTCAAAGTTTGCACCCTGGTCCACAAAATTGTTCACGGGGAAGCCCCGACCTATATGTCAGACCTTATAGACTTGCCTATTAGGAATGCGAAAAGATCATCACGCACATTCCTCAATCTCCACTATCCTAACTGTAAAGGGCCAAAATATAAATCCACATACGCGACCAGTTTCTCATACATCTGCATGCAGCTATGGAACACACTACCGAGGGTCCAAGAAAGCACGAAGGCAGACGGTCTGCAAACTCCAAGATGGAAAACAAAAAGAGCAGATCGTGTAGAAATGAAATGCAATTTATTTAAACAATACAACAGTATTTATATGAGTACAAACAGCCCGACACAGGCCGTGTTTCGCCCAACTGGGCTGCTTCAGGGGCTATACAGAAAATCCTTTGTTGCCAAATCTAAGGCACACTGTAGAAATCATGCATCAAGGCTTGGTTTGGAAAAAAACAGCTGAGTCAGAGATTTCAAAACATGGTCCACTGATATAGAGCCAGTGCTTCAGTCGCGTATCTCTGAGTGTGCCTTAGATTTGGCAACAAAGGATTTTCTGTATAGCCCCTGAAGCAGCCCAGTTGGGCGAAACACGGCCTGTGTCGGGCTGTTTGTACTCATATAAATACTGTTGTATTGTTTAAATAAATTGCATTTCATTTCTACACGATCTGCTCTTTTTGTTTTACACACTACCGAGGGCCATAAAGACAACGCAGGAACTAACCATCTTCCAAAGGCTACTGAAAACAGATCTTTTCAAGAAGGCATACCATAAACTTCCATCTTAAATACTAAATAACAACGCTATACACGATCTATACATAACCGATCTTTTACCTCATGACTGATTAACCTCTTTGATATTTATGATCAAGCACTACCACTTCAACCTTATGCTGAATAGGGACTCTCTATAATCGATGACCTAATGTATGTTACAATCCAACTTATTCTCAGAAACGTTCATGCAATACCATAATTTATTTTTAACACGTATGTATGCACATGGTATATATATATATACCATGATCTGTTCCATAGAATGTTGGGTGTTATTAGGAAGGGTATGGAGTCCAGGTATGCGGATGTTATAATGCCGTTGTATCGCTCCGCACCTGGAGTATTGTGTTCAGTACTGGTCTCCGTATCTCAAAAAAGATATAGTAGAATTGGAAAAGGTACAGCGAAGGGCGACGAAAATGATAGTGGGGATGGGACGACTTTCCTATGAAGAGAGGCTGAGAAGGCTAGGGCTTTTCAGCTTGGAGAAGAGACGGCTGAGGGGAGATATGATAGAAGTGTATAAAATAATGAGTGGAATGGATCGGGTGGATGTGAAGCGACTGTTCACGCTATCCAAAAATACTAGGACTAGAGGGCATGAGTTGAAGCTACAGTGTGGTAAATTTAAAACGAATCGGAGAAAATTTTTCTTCACCCAACGTGTAATTAGACTCTGGAATTCGTTGCCGGAGAACGTGGTACGGGCGGTTAGCTTGACGGAGTTTAAAAAGGGGTTAGATAGATTCCTAAAGGACAAGTCCATAGACCGCTATTAAATGGACTTGGAAAAATTCCGCATTTTTAGGTATAACTTGTCTGGAATGTTTTTACGTTTGGGGAGCATGCCAGGTGCCCTTGACCTGGATTGGCCACTGTCGGTGACAGGATGCTGGGCTAGATGGACCTTTGGTCTTTCCCAGTATGGCACTACTTATGTACTTATGTACTTATGTATGCACCTTAATGCAATACCATTCGTAATTTGGTTACCTGGAAATGGCAACCACCATTACGGCAAATGTAAGCCACATTGAGCCTGCAAATTGGTGGGAAAATGTGGGATACAAATGCTACAAATAAATAAATAAATAAAATTAGCTGAAACATTTTCAAAGGTTGTAACTGATGATGGAGAAACTTACTGCACTGAAGGAGCCAGTTTCTGAACAGAATTAGCAGAACTATTAATAGTATTAATTGTTTGAGTAGACCGAGCCGATTTGAGATGTCCTCCACTATGAGTAGGCCAGCATCTACAGCATCTACCATGACTAGAGTGGTGTACATGCCTATGCCTTCTATGTGAAACAGACCTACTGCTTCTAGAGAAAGAAGAAAAGCGCCATTTACTTTTCCTACGAGAAGAATGTAATCGGCTTCGAGAAGTAGATGAGGAGGTCGACTATGTCGATAAACTTCCAGTTACCCGACTCCAGGCTGATGTCAAGACACGGGTGTTAAGCTGGCCCGACACTTCTATTGATCCAATTATAGCAGTGCTGGAATCAGTTGACACATCGTCAGCTGGCTGACAGAGTTCCTGCAGGGTCCCGGCAGTACTGACAGCAATGCCGTGAGAGGTGTCCAATCAATGCCGATTGCTATTCAGGGATACTCTGATCCTGTCCCCTGGGTATAGAAGCGGTGGGGTGGGGAGGGGGGGAACAGAATCTGCAGGCACACCATATTGTGGAATAGATGAAATCTCCATGTGCTTTACTAGATGTTTGGTTTTCATCTTTTTCTTCTGAGATGTAGCGTCTCCTGAAAAAGGCTGAGATCAGAATAAGTCTTTGAGTTTAAGCAGCCGAATCTCTAAAGACTTTGCCATCATTTTTTTACAGTAGCACAGTCTTCTGCTGTGTGTTCTTGGTCAAGAAAGCTGTTACACTCTGTTACACTCCTCCAGGTGTACACCCTGCTTCCGCAGCGTATGGGCATTCGAGGATGTGGCGGCCATCTTGGATTTGGGCATCTCCAGGAGAGGGCAGCCATCTTGGAGATGGGTATCTTAGGTTGTGGCAGCCATCTTGGAGTTGGGCGGCATCAGGAAGGAAGCCCATATTTGGGCGTAAGACATCTCCTCTGATGGAGGCAGCCATCTTGGAACAGCTGCACATGTTTGAGTCTAATTCCTGCACTATTTAAAGCCCTGCCACCAGTCCTTCCATGCTTCGGCTTCTATTGCTGTAGAGGTCGCGGTCCTCGTCTGTGTTCTACTGCCGGTTAGCTTATGATCCTGTGTTTGACCCTTGGATTGTTTTCTGACTACTCTGCTGTGTTGCTGCCTGCCCAGACTTTGGACTGACTCCTGACTACTCTGCTGTATTGCTGCCTTCCTGGTTACTGGACTGTGTCAGCTTTCCCGCCTGTGGTTGGTGGCCGTTCATCCCGCTGGTTCCGGAAGTCCTGGTGGCCCCCTGCACCTGGGGGCTCAACTCTCGGGGAACAGCGGTCGCTTCCCAGGTGAAGCTAGGGGTTGTCTGGCTGCCTGACAGAGCGGGGTGCTGCTCCATCTTCGCCGTGCTCAGCTGGGGCACAAGGGCTCACTTTCCCAGGCGTAACAACAGCAGAGACATTTGAGATGGGGATCTGTAATCGACATCTTACGATGACAGGATTCATAGTCTTTGAACCCTGGCTTTTGAGACATAATGAAATACAAATGCTATATATATATATATTTTTTTTTTTTACTAGACTCGTACAGCAGTGCAGAAAAATAGCTAAGCGATGCTCAAGAGAAATGTTATGCAAATAATATATGACATTAACAAACCAAAAGCAAGGGAAGGATCATGCCTGGCACATGCGCACAAAGGGTTTGCAGTAAATGTGGCTCTTATGCGCCTGCCTAGACAAACCTGGAAGTGCAGGCGCTGTTCATCTGTGCTTTTAAATGAGTTTTTCAAAATTTGTTTGCACTTTAAATTTTTGAAAGGCTAATATTTTAGTACAGAAAAACAGGTACCAATGTGTGTTTTCACTTTTGGTTTGGGCCGGGCGGGCTTGTGCACACACTTAGTTCTCATTAGCAGTGTTCAAATTGCAAGTGGAAGGAAGCCCATGCAAGAAGAAGATGAAAAACTGACAAGAAATCTCCTGAAAACCTTCTATGCTGCCCCTGACCTGGCAATAAATTTTCAGCATTATTGGCCACTAGTAAAAAAGGCCTATTTCTCACACAAATGAAACAGGTGCTAGCAAGGTTATCCTCCGAGTTCCAGCCTGGCCTCCTCCCTCCCTCCCCCCTCTCATCCGAGTTCTAGACCCTCCTCCCTCTCCTCCGAGTTCCAGGCCTCCCTCCATCCCTCTCTCTCCTCCGATTTCCAGGCTCCCCTCTCTCTCCTCCGAGTTCCAGGCCCCCGCCCTCCCTCCCTCCGAGTTCCAGGCCCCCCTCTCCTCCGAGTTCCAGGCCCCCCTCCCTCCCAGTCCTCCGAGTTCCAGGACCCCCTCCCCCCTCTCCGAGTTCCAGGCCCCCCTCCCTCCCTCTCCTCCGAGTTCCAGGCCCCCCTCTCCTCTGAGTTCCAGGCCCCCTCCCTTCCTCCCCCTCTCCCTCCCCCTCCCTCTCAGTTCCAGGCGAGCTGACGTCAGGAGGGATGTTACGAACGGAAGCCAGCACCAGCCAACCAACCTGCGCTACCCTCCCTCTTCTCCCAGTCCTTTGCCTGCTCCTCGCCTTCCTGTGTGCCACCCAGAATTTAAAAGTTCTTACTTCGGGGTCCGGGGGAGCACTGAAAGGCGAGCAGGCTCGGCACTTCAGCCTGCCTTCCCTCTCATGGTAATCGGGCAGCATGCAGAAATGTGGCCGCGCTGCCGATTACTGCCAGGAACTCCCCCACGGTAGAAAATCGAAAATTATTTTCTACTGTAGGAATCTGCTCGCCCCAACTTTGGAGCTACCACCGGGCTCCTGCGCTACCCCGATGGTAGGTTTGGCTTGGTGAGAACAAGCTGTGCGGTAGCCCTACTGCACCTTTGTCAAAGGGCCATAGGTATCTTTGTGCTGTAGGTATATGTATCTTTAAATACTGTTGGTCTTTAATTTTTATGGTATTCTTTTTATATCATGTCTATAAATACTGTTGACATTTATTGTTTATGGTATTCTTTTCATAACATGTCTATAAATACTGTTTGACATTTATTGCTGTCTCATGGTATTTTTGGTTGACAAATATCTTGAGACTATATTTACATACATAGCTATTCTTTCAGCATTCTTTCTAGTTTAAATTCTTAGGTGCACCTTTTTTTTTAATAAAGATTTTAATTTTCTAGATGTTAAGATAAAGCATCCCATCCACACAAGCAACATTAAGATCCTGGGTTCTCCTCAGGTAAATGGTAACAGAATCCTCAATGGAAGGAACACTAGTGGACCTTAGCATTTAGAAATGACAAGAACATTTCTAAGGTCCACATAGATGATCATCAATCATTAATTGAATTCAACAAAATATAATGGGAAAAATATTTTTTTACAAAAAAATCAATAAATCCTAGTCTATACTAAAACACCAAGCGTCTTTTGTACCAAACTGCGATAAAAGGGGGTCTGTAGTGGCTTTGGCACATGTTTTCGATGTATGCCAAGGCCCCCTTATACCGCAGCGGGCAAAAGGCTGTTTTTTTTTTAAAGAAATGGCTGTGCGGTAAGTGAACACTTACCACCACCAATAGTGCAAGGTAAGTCCCAGTGGTACAAAAAAATACAAACTATATTTGTAGCCCCCAAATGACCAGATAAAATATTCCTTATAAATCTCAAAACCAAAAATACAAATATGTAAAGGAAAAACCTGTGTTTTCAGAATACTAGAAAGGCCTTAATTAACCTGGGCAGTCTGTCAACTATAATCACCACACATGGGGAAAAAAAAACCAAAAAAACCTTTATACACCAAAATGTTCCTCTTAGTGGCTATATATCACTATCATAATCATCATGTTATGATTGGGGTCTGAACCTCTCTCAAACTTACCTCTTTCCTGGGGGTCAGCTTCTTAGCTGGCTTCTGTTTCTTTTCTCTGTCCTTTCTGAGCTGGCTCTGTCTCTCTGTGCTGGCAGCTTCCAGCAGCATGGCTCTAATTGTTTCACTATACTGCACCTGTGTGTGTGTTGCCTGAGTTGCTCTACCTCTCTTTGGGTGTACTGGCTTCAAGTGCTTCACAGTGTTGCATTGGTGTGGGTTGGGCCTCTCTGGGTCAGTGTGCTTTTGCCTAGGTCTAGGGAGTGTGACATCATCAGGGAGGGCCTTGATAAGGAAGTGGTGTTGTTTCCTTCAGGGCCTTTGCAACGGTTGTGTTTGCTTTAGGTAGGGTGGTGCAGTGTGCACTTCTGACTTTGTGTCTAGTTTCCCTGCCAGCTTTTGCTAAGGGCCAGGTTAGTGTTAGTGCAGTGTGCACTGGTGACTGTGTGTTTAGCTTTCTTGCTTTTCCCTCTTGGTTTTGGAAGCATTGCTGTGTGTAGGGCTTTGGAAGCTCTGTTGCTGATAGAAGTACTTCAGGGTTTGGTGTTGTTAGGAACACTGCAGAGTTTGCTGTTAGAAGTACTTCTGGTGTTTGTGCTATTGGGAGCATTGCAGTCTTTGCTGTTGGTGTTTGGTGATTTAGAATCACTTTTGGCTTATGTGTTAGCTTCCCTTCTTTTTCCTTGTGGCTCCCCTGTCTTCCCTTTTAGTGCTAGGAGCTCTTCTGGTTGCTTGCCAGAGTAGTGCTTGGGAAGCACCTTGTTAGTTGTTTCTAGCTTGCTAGAGCAGTGCTTAGGTAGCTGGTTAGTTCTGTGTTTAGCTTATTAGTGTAAAGCTCTGCTTGTAGCTTGGTGCTTAGTAGCACCTGTGTTAGCTTTGTGTTTAGTTCCCTGCTCTGTTAGTTTAGGGCTTAGGAAGTCCCTTTCTTGAGCAGGGATTAGGAGCTCCTGTTTAGTATAGGGCTTAGGAAGTCCTTTTGTCAGTTTACTGTTAGGAACACTCCTGCTGATTTAGGGCTTGGGAGCACGTAGATCAGTTTAGGTTTAGGAGCACTTCTGTTTCCAGTCCTGGTCCCTATGTCATCCGGTATCCAGTAAGTCCTGTCGGCTACTCGAACCCAGGAGCTCCTGGGGGGCTTAGTAGCTAAGAGCAGGTGAAGCTGTGCGGACCAGTCCAGTGTGCTCCAGTCCAATGTGTTCCGGTCCGGTGTGTGTTCCAGTCCTGTGTCCTCCAGTCCGGGGGATTCCAGTCCATGTGTTCCGGTTCGCTGGGCAGTGCCTGCAGTCCCTGCCGGTGTCGGTGTGCTTGCCCAGCGTTGGTTGGTGGGTTTTGCCTGCTGCTGTTGCTCCTCGTCAGCAGCCCAAGGGCTCACGTTTGCTCCAGAGCCCGGCCCCGCGGGCTCTGAACCTGAGAACCTGACAGATTGCAAAGGCCATGAGCCCGGCAAGAACCCCCGCCCAGCTGAGCCAGCTGGGGTCCAGCTCCATCGTTGTTCTTGATCCTTCTATGACTCTTCGTCAGTATCGGAATAAACTGTTATCTCATTCTGTTTTGAAGAAGACCCCTGAAGCGGCAGCTGAGAGAAAACGTGTCCGGTGGCTTGGAATTGCTGAAAACCCAGTTTCAGATATGGACCCTTTCATCACGCTCTCAGAGTATCGCCACAGCCTTGTCCTGAATCCAGCTTTGTGGGATACTCCGGAAGCTGTCGCTGAGAGAAGACGTCTTTGGAATTCCACGCTCTGGGCCCAGCAGGGATCCAGTCCCATTCAAGCAGAGCGTCCAGACAAACCTCTGAATCCAGGTCAAGCAGTGCGCCCAGCCACGCCTCTAAATCCAGTCCGAGCAGCGCGTCCAGCCAAGCTTCAGAGTCCAGTCCGAGGGACGCTTCTGACCGAGCCTCCAATGCCAGTTCAAGTGGCGCTTCCACTAAAGCTTCAGAGTCCAGTCCGTGGGACGCTGCTGACCGAGCCTCCGATTCCAGTCCGAAGGGGGGGGGGCTTCTCACCGAGCCTCCGGTGCCAGTCCAGGTGGCGCCTCCAAGCAAGCCTCGGAGTCCAGTCCGAGAAACGCTGACTGCGCCTCCTATTCCAGTCCGAGTGGGGCTGGTAATTGAATCTCCGAGTCCAGTCCAAGCTGTGCTTCCAGGCAAGTCTCTGAGTCCCGTTCGAGTGTTGCTTCATACCAAGCCTCCTAGTACCAGTTTGGATCCCAGTTCCAACCCCATTTTTGATCTGGATCCGTTTCTGACACTCCAGGATTACCGGGTTGCACTTTTGTCTGATCCAGCCCTGAAGAATACTCCTGAAGCTGCAGCGGAAAGAAGGCGTGTCTCCTGGCTTGGGTTCGAAGAAAACCCAGTTTCTGCTATTGATCCCTCTACCAAGCTGTTCTTTTACCGCTTCCAACTCCTCTCAGAGCCAACCCTGCGGGATACTCCTGAAGCCCAAGCTGAAAGAAGGTGGCTTCCTGATTTTTCCCGCCAAACTTCTGAGTCCAGCCTGAAGGGCTTTGCCTGCCAAGATGCTGAGTCTGAATCAAGTGGCAGCAGTGGCAGCCGAGATGCTGAGTCCGGAGCGAGTTGCAGCAGTGGCAGCCAAGATGCTGAGTCTGGATCGAGTGGCAGCAGTGGCAGCCGAGATGCTGAGTCCGGAGCGAGTTGCAGCAGTGACAGCCAAGATGCTGAGTCCGGAGCGAGTTCCAGCAGTGGCAGCCAAGATGCTGAGTCTGGATCGAGTGGTAGTTCCAGTCAAGGTGCTGAGTCTGGATTGAGTTGCAGTTCCAGTCAAGATGCTGAGTCTGGATCGAGTGGTAGTTCCAGTCAAGGTGCTGAGTCTGGAGCGAGTTGTAGTTCCAGTCAAGATGCTGAGTCCGGAGCGAGTTCCAGCAGTGGCAGCCAAGATGCTGAGTCTGAATCGAGTGGTAGTTCCAGTCAAGGTGCTGAGTCTGGATTGAGTTGCAGTTCCAGTCAAGATGCTGAGTCTGGATCGAGTTGCAGTTCCAGTCAAGATGCTGAGTCTGGATCGAGTTGTAGTTCCAGTCAAGATGCTAAGTCTGGATCGAGTTGTAGTTCCAGTCAAGATGCTAAGTCTGGATCGAGTTGTAGTTCCAGTCAAGATGCTAAGTATAGATCGAGTTGCAGTCCCAGCCAGGATGCTGAGTCTACACCGAGTGATGAGTCCATGATGAATGCTGAGTCTGGATCGAGTTGTAGTTCCAGTCAAGATGCTGAGTCTGGAGTAAGTTGCAGCATTGGCAGTCAAGACGCTGAATCTGGATCGAGTTGCAGTTCCAGTCAAGATGCTGAGTCTGGATTGAGTTGCAGTTCCAGTCAAAATGCTGAGAGTTGTAGTTCCAGTCAAGATGCGGAGTCTGGATCGAGTTGTAGTTCCAGTCAAGATGCTGAGTCTGGATCGAGTTGCAGCATTGGCAGTCAAGATGCTGAGTCTGGATTGAGTTGCGGTTCCAGTCAAGATGCTGAGTCTGGATCGAGTTGCAGTTCCAGTCAAGATGCTGAGTCTGGATCGAGTTGTAGTTCCAGTCAAGATGCTGAGTCTGGATCGAGTTGCAGTTCCAGTCAAGATGCTGAGTCCGGAGCGAGTTCCAGTGCCAGCCGAGATGCTGAGTCTATGCTGAGTACCAAGTCCAGCCAAGATGCTGAGTCCGAGTTGAGTGGCAGTTCCGGCCAAGATGCTGAGGCCGGACCAGGTTGCAGTCTCAGGCAAGATGCTGAGTCTACTCCGAGTTCCCATTTCAGCCAAGATGTTGAACTCCTTCTGAGTTCCAGCTCCAGCCAAGGGGCAAGGTCTAGTCTGAAGTCCAGTTCGAGTTCCTGTCTGGCTTCAGATTCCAGGATGGGTGTGGGCTCTAGCCCAGTTCTGGCTGCTACAGTGGAGTGCCAGGAAGTCAAGGAAGTTGTGGACTCCTTCAGGAGATGGTTCCTGTTGAATAGAACTCCGCTTGTTGCATCCAAGACTCTGATCCTGCCTAGCAGCCGTTCTAAAGAGCCTCGTGGCGGCCAAAGCCATTCTGGTTTCCTAGTTCCAGATGTACTTGTCACGTCCTGCCCAGCCGCCCAGATTTATGTTGTGAAACCCATTGGGAGATTTCATAACAGCTACCCATGGAGACCTAAATTGTCTTTTGAGACCTGGAGCTCCCGTGGGGACACGGGAGCCTTGAGGGGGAGCTGCTGTTATGATTGGGGTCTGAACCCCTCTCAAACTTACCTCTTTCCTGGGGGTCAGCTTCTTAGCTGGCTTCTGTTTCTTTTCTCTGTCCTTTCTGAGCTGGCTCTGTCTCTCTGTGCTGGCAGCTTCCAGCAGCATGGCTCTAATTGTTTCACTATACTGCACCTGTGTGTGTGTTGCCTGAGTTGCTCTACCTCTCTTTGGGTGTACTGGCTTCAAGTGCTTCACAGTGTTGCATTGGTGTGGGTTGGGCCTCTCTGGGTCAGTGTGCTTTTGCCTAGGTCTAGGGAGTGTGACATCATCAGGGAGGGCCTTGATAAGGAAGTGGTGTTGTTTCCTTCAGGGCCTTTGCAACGGTTGTGTTTGCTTTAGGTAGGGTGGTGCAGTGTGCACTTCTGACTTTGTGTCTAGTTTCCCTGCCTGCTTTTGCTAAGAGCCAGGTTAGTGCTAGTGCAGTGTGCACTGGTGACTGTGTGTTTAGCTTTCTTGCTTTTCCCTCTTGGTTTTGGAAGCATTGCTGTGTGTAGGGCTTTGGAAGCTCTGTTGCTGATAGAAGTACTTCAGGGTTTGGTGTTGTTAGGAACACTGCAGAGTTTGCTGTTAGAAGTACTTCTGGTGTTTGTGCTATTGGGAGCATTGCAGTCTTTGCTGTTGGTGTTTGGTGATTTAGAATCACTTTTGGCTTATGTGTTAGCTTCCCTTCTTTTTCCTTGTGGCTCCCCTGTCTTCCCTTTTAGTGCTAGGAGCTCTTCTGGTTGCTTGCCAGAGTAGTGCTTGGGAAGCACCTTGTTAGTTGTTTCTAGCTTGCTAGAGCAGTGCTTAGGTAGCTGGTTAGTTCTGTGTTTAGCTTATTAGTGTAAAGCTCTGCTTGTAGCTTGGTGCTTAGTAGCACCTGTGTTAGCTTTGTGTTTAGTTCCCTGCTCTGTTAGTTTAGGGCTTAGGAAGTCCCTTTCTTGAGCAGGGATTAGGAGCTCCTGTTTAGTATAGGGCTTAGGAAGTCCTTTTGTCAGTTTACTGTTAGGAACACTCCTGCTGGTTTAGGGCTTGGGAGCACGTAGATCAGTTTAGGTTTAGGAGCACTTCTGTTTCCAGTCCTGGTCCCTATGTCATCCGGTATCCAGTAAGTCCTGTCGGCTACTCGAACCCAGGAGCTCAACTCCTGGGGGGCTTAGTAGCTAAGAGCAGGTGAAGCTGTGCGGACCAGTCCAGTGTGCTCCAGTCCAATGTGTTCCGGTCCGGTGTGTGTTCCAGTCCTGTGTCCTCCAGTCCGGGGGATTCCAGTCCATGTGTTCCGGTTCGCTGGGCAGTGCCTGCAGTCCCTGCCGGTGTCGGTGTGCTTGCCCAGCGTTGGTTGGTGGGTTTTGCCTGCTGCTGTCGCTCCTCGTCAGCAGCCCAAGGGCTCACGTTTGCTCCAGAGCCCGGCCCCGCGGGCTCTGAACCTGAGAACCTGACACATCATTATAGAAATATCATACAAAAATAGCTTATCGTGTTCTAGTAGCATCCAACCAACCTGATATGATGATACATGAATCACCTTATCGACCTCCCAACCAGGAACAGTTTGACGTCTTCCCATACTTACCTTAATCTACACCTCCCCAACTGCAAAGGTAATAAGTACAAATCCTTCTACGCATCCAAATTTTCCTTTTCAGGTAGCCAGCTTTGGAATGCTCTACCAAGACCTATCCGTACCATTAACAGCCTTTTGCCCTTCAGAAAAGCACTGAAGACCCATCTCTTCAAGATAGCCTACCCTAACGATTCAACCTAACCAAAGCTTGCCCACATGATTCTTATTGACGATTGTTATACATTGACCCTGTTTCCCATTATCCTTTTTGCTACCCCATATCCATTCCTCTTCATCTTCCTACACCTACCTCCCAATGCTCATTTCCTTCTGCACCCAATTCCTCCTATGTTCAATTTACTTATCCGTTAACCCCATTAATATTGCGTTTACTACAAACTGTATATTCTTCTTACGACTTTGTAATTCTTTATATTGTTACTATGTAAGCCGCATTGAGCCTGCCATGTGTGGGAAAGCGCGGGGTACAAATGTAATAAATAAATGTTTACAGAGTGGATATGCTCAATTACAGCTCCAAAAGTTAAGCCGACCCAGAAACAATCTCCATGACATCTGTACAGATTTTTGTTCAGCACCTCGCACCCAGTCCCAATGTTTCACATCACATTAATTTTCTGAAGGATATATACTATTCAAACAGTTTGCACTCCAAGGGGAGAAGTTAGCTACGTGGGCTACTCTTTAGAAGTGTTACTTTATTGTTTACTGCAGTTATTAGTAGCTAGGTCTCAATACATAAAATGGGATCTGTGCTGAAATAGCATGAGTTAGTGGTAAACTAAAGCATCTAAACAGCAGCCTACATTGATAACTATGCCCCCAAGTCTGATGCCACATTAGTGTTCCTGTAATTTTCAAAATACTCCCTTCTTACTACTACTATTTAGCATTTCTATAGCGCTACAAGGCGTACGCAGCGCTGCACAAACATAGAAGAAAGACAGTCCCTGCTCAAAGAGCTTACCTTCTTCACAGACAAGCTTCATTCAACTACATTCTACATAAGGGCAAAGAGCTTTGAGGTGTAAGAGTCAGAGGGATCTTCTGTTTGGAAGTTAAAGTCACCTAGGAAGAGGGAGGGGGAAGGTGGATCATGGAAGAAGAAAAGCCAGGAGTCAAAGTCAGTGAGGAAGGAGAATGGGACTAGCTAGAAATTCTTTACATTACCTCTAGCCATAGAGATAGTAGCAGGGGCAATGGGCAGATGAAATATGCAGGAAGGATTGAGAAGCAATCCAATGCACCACCATAGGACAGAGTTAAGTTAACAAAAGTCAACTACCCTGCAAATGATACAGGCACCTGAAATGGAAGGGCTGGCCAGCAGAAGTATATAGAAACATTTCAAAAATCACAGGCAAAATATCCAATTTAAGATTAATCTGTTTCAGAATCCTCTTTTCGTTAAAACAATTTGCTCTATCAGGCATCAATAGAAATCAAACAAAATAAAACATGGAAAAGAAAATAAGATGATACCTTTTTTATTGGACATAACTTAAAACATTTCTTGATTAGCTTTCGAAGGTTGCCCTTCTTCCTTTTCCGATCTGACGAAGAAGGGCAACCTTCGAAAGCTAATCAAGAAATGTATTAAGTTATGTCCAATAAAAAAGGTATCATCTTATTTTCTTTTCCATGTTTTATTTTGTTTGATTTCTATTGATAACCTTTAAGAGTGGACTAACACGGCTGCCACACCTCTCAACTCTTATCAGGCAGAATTTCCACAGCTCAAAATGGCTTCTGCTACTGCTGCTTTCAGAGGCAGTGTCCCAAACACCCAGGTGTACTTAATTCTCATGGTGGTACACTTTTAGATTAACAAAAAACTTCAACTAAAAACTCTAGTGCTATGTGAAACCTTAAAGGCTGGACACATGAACCCAGGGGAGTGCATTGCTTTGGTACAAGACAATCAAATTTGAATTGCAAATCACTGATCGCCTCTCATTAATCAGATATGAGAAACAGGAAAGCTATAGATTATGCAGAAAAGTAACCAAATAATTTGTTTCTCTGTCATGAAAAGACTATTATATGTTGAAAGTCTGGAAAGTGGCTGAAAACCTCTTTGTACTTGTGCAAGCTTTTATCCTTTAGATGGAAGCATAAGCTAAATCATTTTGTAATGATGCCACTACATATGGTCATAGTTATTCTGCTAGCTTGTTATCGTGTATGCAAATTTAGAATAATGAGGAAATTTATGATTCATCCCTATATGAAGTGAGACAAAAAAAAAAGCTCTGAGTATTCTCTGTCTCTCTGTTTTTGCAAACTGTAATGGACAAGCTCCTTACAATAAAAACCATACTAAATTATTCTCAGAAAACCATCTCTGTGTGATATCCAAGGGAAGAGAAGGGACCTCATAGGTGCATCCACAAATTCAGTGGTTTACAATTTAAACAGGAAAGGATAGCTAGAAAGGCTGGGGGTGGAGGGAAGGTAGGATAGTGCACACATGAATGGAGATAAAAACAAGGAAGCAAGGGAAGGTCACAAGGCATGTCAATGAAAGGAGGAAGATCACAAATAAACAGAGGCATAACTTAAGAAAAAGTGGGGCTCTTTTACATGCTAACATGGAACTACTGCCAGCCCAACGCAGCGATAGTTTCGCCTCAAGTATGTGCCATTTCCGTCTCACCAGAAAATTGTTTTTATTTTATAGCGTGGTGCTGACTCAGCAGTAATTGGGCGTTGCCACATGCTGCCCGGTTACAACCAGCTCAATGGGTGGCAGTAAGTGCTCCCCCTCCCTCGCATGGCCACATAGTAAGACTAATTGTACCGCATGGTCATTTTTTGGGGAACATTTTACCAGCTGCAGTAAAAAGGGCCCTGACACATGGGGAAAACAGCCCCCGCCACTACTGTAGGGCCCTTTTTCCTGCAGCTTAGTAAAAGGACCCCAGTATAAGGTGTATCCATCAGAGTTGATAAATCACCATATACGTATAAATGTGAATCTATTTACTTAAATAGTTATATCCACATTATCAGTAGTAGTTACATGCAATAAGTAACATAAAACAAACAATTAGACAATTACAACAACTATTTATCTTACATAAATGTTCGCCTCCATTTTACAAAGCTAGCATACTGTTTGCACGTATCATACCCAAGACCTACCAGCCAGAAACACAACAGGATCAACACGAACATACCTAAATCTCCACCACCCAAGCTGCAAAGGACTCAAATACAGATCAACCTATGCATCCAGCTTCTCTTACATAAGCACACAACTATGGAACGCATTACCAAGCGCCGTGAAAACAACATATGACCACCTAAATTTCCGGAAACTCCTAAAAACTAACCTGTTCAAAAAGGCATACTCTAACAATCCAACTTAAATGCCTTAACCCTGAAACACAACAAAATAAAAGCTTGTACTGGACATAACTCTTCCTTCTTATGAGTCCCAATGTGTCTGTCACATGTGACCTTTACTCTACCATAACCTCACCCTGTATTTGTTCATACCAGTATTGGCGATCGCCGCTACAGTACTATGTAAGTAACATTGAGCCTGCAAAAAGGTGGGAAAATGTGGGATACAAATGCAACAAATAAATAAATAAAAGTGTATGCAAATAGCTTGGTCTAAGTGTGTTTTCAGTGGGACAAGGGAGTGGCAAGTTCATAGACATTTATTCCCCATTTCAGAAGGGGACTAAACATCTGTGTCCTAAAAGATCGATGTTGGGATTACACCTGCTACCAACCATGTCTAAGATCTGGTAAACAGCTGCTATTGAGCCAGCATTCCAGTGGAAGGATTGGAGGGGTTACCCCCTTAATCCCCAGTGGTTTTTGTCCTCTTCCAAATTCCAAGTTGGCAAGGGAAACTAATCATTGTGACAGCGTTGAAATAGTACCCGATTATGTGTCTAAGGTCGCATAGATAACCAGTTATGTGTTGGCTTTGAACCCTTCAATATTATATACATTCATTTTTATTAGATGGATGTTAACAGTGCATGCACCCAGCATATAAAATGTCCATTTCTCCTGTGTTTTAGAACAGGCTCTATCTTGGCAGATTCTGTTCTAAAATACTGGTGAAACTTGAGTCACACTGACCTGCACGCCTCAATTCCTACTTCTATGACCTGTTTAAAATGGGGCAGTATACCTAGCAGAGGATTGTTAGCTACTTTAGATTATTGTAATACAGCCCTATTGGGCCTAACACAGTAACAATTAGCCCATTACAGGATTATGGAACATGGCCACCAAGATAATTTTAAGCAGTTGTAGATGAGATAGGGCAACACCTTCTCTGGTCACTCTTTATTGACTGCTGGTTTAAGCTGATATACAATTTAAACAATAGCCCCAGTTACATGAAATCTTGGGTCTCCTGGTATGTACCAGGATGCAAATTGCACTCAGAGGGACAATTTAGGGTAATATTACCCACAATCCATCACTTTTGATTACAAGGAGAGGTCCATAATAGGGATAGGACCAGAACTGTGGAATTTAGAGCCCAGGGAACAGCCTTTGCATGGCTCATATTAAGAACATAAGTACATAAGCATTACCATACTGGGACAGACCAAAGGACCATCAAGCCCAGTATCCTGTTTCCAACAGTGGTCAAGCCAAGTCAAAAGTACCTGGCAGAAACCCAAATCGTGGCAACACTCCATGCTACCAATCCCAGCGCAAGCAGTTGCTTCCCTATGACTGTTTAAACGCCACTGTGGAAAATAATGTTTTTAAATATTATGATTTTGGGAAGTTTTAAATGGTTATTTGATTCTGTTATCAGCTATAATTGGGTAGAATGAGTGTGTCTGCTTAAATACAGAAGTTATTCTCAATTATTTAAACTGTTGTGTTGTTTGATTTTTAGGTCATAATTGTAATTGTTCAGCAGGGCTGCTGGGGGGGGGGGGGGGGGGGGGGCAATTCCTTGAGTCCTGCCTCCAAGGGGGGGCCCGGTGCCGGTTTGCCATCCTGGTTCCCGTTTCAGAATCACATGTCAGCTCTTCTACCTGCTGCTTCGTCTGCCACTGCTGTTTTCTGAGATGTGCAGAAGTGGCAATAAAGCAGAGAGAAGCCGTGGGGCCTTTCATAATGCCAGTGCTGCTACACACTCTGACGGTGCTGGTTCCGGTCATGCCCTCACAAACAGGAAGTGAGTTCAGGAGGGAGGTGGGGTGGACCACCACCAGCAGTGTGTGTAGTAGCACCCAAAACATGCCCCCTTCAAAACTGCATATGCTACAGCTCTGCAGTCCCTCCTTCACTGTCACCTCTGTTCTATTGGAATCTCATCTCATGGTTCACCAGCTACCTGTCCAACTGCTCTTTCCAACTAACCCATCCAACTCTTGTACGGCCATTCTACCTGTCCTATCAGGTGTCCCCCAGGGCTCTATCCTATCCCCAATGCTATTCAATATCTTCCTCACTCCTCTCCTTACTATCATCCAAGAACACGGTTGCCTTTCCTTCTGCTATGACAACAACATTCAGGTTCTCTGCCATATCTCTGATCCTTCATCTCCATCCTCCCCCCTGAATTCTTGCCTAAGTGCTGTTTCAGGCAGTTTCAGTCTGGGTAAGAAATAATGGTCTCCCCCCCCCGTATCCCCACTTGACAATAAACCCATTAGCTTCAGTTCTTCCACAAGGATCCTTGGTGTAATTTTTTACTCTGAATTGACCTTCACACCCCAAACTGACTCCGTCATGTGTTCTTCCTTTTTGTCTCTTCTTGTCATCCCATTCTATTCGCTCTCTCATTCTGGCCCCCTGTGTTCTTCAAATCTCTCTCACACAAGAAACTACTTTTAGTTATGTAGGCCCCAAACTTTGGAACTCTCTGCCCCCACTCCTTCATTCACCCACATCTCTTCAAGAATTTAAAGTGCGGTTAAAGACTTTTCTTTTATCTTCCATCTTCGAGGCTGTTTCCTAATTAGGCCCCTCTCGTTCCACTCTGACCCACTAGCATTCCTTCTGTTGTGGTTTGTCTCCCCTTCCTTGTGTGTCCCATCCTTTCATCTGCTAGAGGTCCACCATCAGATTGTTATATTCATCTGTTATAAACCACTCAGCCACCAGTATTGGCCCTATTTTGCGGTATATCAAGTTCTGGAAAATAAATAAATAAAATAAAATCTCTCTCTCTCTCTTTTACAAAGATGTAGGACATTCACACATGTTAACACCTGCTACGCACATGTGTAAAAGCTGCACATGCCTTCTAGTTACCTCTCTATAGTCATCCACTCTTAAAACAAATTGATGAAGTCACCAAAAACTATTTAAAAACAGTAATCAAATCCAGCTTCACAAACATTTAAGTGTAACCAAAATGAACCCTCGTAATGAAAGTCAAAACTCTTTCAAAACTGGCTAAAACTCACACAGGTACAAAAGTAGCAGCATATCTTCTATCTATTATATCTGCAGCTGGAAAGTATGCATGTATGTTTGAAAATGTAATATTTTTCTTTATTTTGTGCCATTCTCCCCAATCCCCAATCTTAGTATGCCTTCAGAAATACCTGTTTTCCAGTGGCTAAATACAGGACACTGTTTACTAAGGTGCACTAGTGTTTTTAGCGCATGCACAAAATTAGCACCTGCTGTGTAGGCCCAGTAAGTGTGTGCTAATTGTTAGCATGCATTAAAAACGCTAACGTGCCTCTAGCGCAGCTTCGTAAACAGGGCCCACAGTGTCTTGTTCAGCTGCACGATGATAAATGTTGAAAACCTCAGATCTAACCAGCTAACTCTTTAGTCAGCTGGATCTTTTGGAAAATAGCCCCTTAAAGTGAGCTGCTCTATAGATGACACCCTTTTGTTTGAGATAATGTGTGTCTTTTTGGTTATTTTGATGGTCTATGTGCCTTGAAAACTGCTTGCTATATTTCTTATTCTACCAGGGACGCTGAAAGCCAGGCCGGGGCGAACAGTCTTAGGGGGCTCCCACCCTTCCCCCATTCTTTTCTGCTCTCTCCCCACCCCCATTAAAAGTTTTACCTTTGCTTGCGGGGATGCCTAAGCCCAGTTAGCCAAAGAGCTATGTGGCCCAAATCTCCCCTGGAGTGAGGAAGTTGGCAGCATGCTTTCTAACCACCAAGGCCAGCACTCCTAGCACATGATCAGTTCATGTGTGGAGTGCTGGCAGTCGGCTGCTAGATAGCATGCCTCCAACTTCCTCACTCCAGGGGAGGTTTGGGGCATGGAGCTCTTTGGCTGGCGGGTTTTGGGTATCCCCACCAGCCATTCAGGGTACTGCAGTTGGGGGGAGTCTAAGCCCAAGTTGAAGGGGCCCAGGACTCCCATGCCACCGGGTCAGCCGGGCACACCTGGGGAATCTTCCCCCCCCCCCCTTTGGTGGGCCTGCAATCTACTTCTGTTGTACCTCATGGATCATACTTCCCCTCTCCCATCAGCTAGTCATGTTTTCAGGATATCAATCATGAGTAAGCATATCTGCAGGCATTGCCTCTGTATTCATTACAGATAAACCTTACTGGCTAAGGGGGGAGGGCTGGAATCAAGGTCCAGTTTAAGCACCACTGGCTGGCTTGATAGAGTATATACAAATTTCTTGAAATGTGATCTTGTTGTATTTGCATCACTACTTATAGAACTGTATTGTTATGAATCTTCTTTACAATCTACTCCAATAAAAGTTAAGCTTGAAATAAATCATTCACATCCTTGTTTTTCTTTAAGTTACTCATCCTTTCCATTTTTCCCCTTAATGCCATCATTGTCCTTACCTGGTCTTCTAAACTGCTTTAATCAATAAAAATGGCTGTTTATGGGGGTAATTTTATAACTTCATGCATAGGTGAAAAAGTACTGCATACTTTTCATTCCATGGACTTGGCTGAAATTTCAAATTAGTACATGTGATGTACTTCTGCTTTGAAAATTAGCCCAGGAAAAGTACCTGCACACATTTACATCCGCTAAAAATTGTGATTTTTTTTTTTTTTGTAGGAAAAATAAATGCACACTTTTAAAGATGCAAAAGCATGCACATATTTCCAAACCCTCAGGAGCACCTACCTCAACAGTGGGTAAAATTGCCCACAAAATGGCAATACCTGTGTTTCTTTTACTCACATATAGGGTGGGTGGGCAATCTTATAAAAGGTGATGCACTTTTACCCATGGAAATGGCTTTTCAAATTGCCCTCCCTGATTCATTCTGCAGTAGCAAAGGGTGTGAGGAGGAGGGATAGGGTGGGGGTATAATCTCTAGAGGTCTTGCATGGGAACTCAGGAACTACTGTGAGCCTGTGTGTGTGAATCGCTGCTGGGTAGCACCAGTGCTGTAAGTTGCAAACACTGTAGCAGAAGCAGGGAGGGGAAAATACAGAGTTGCCGGTGCCGGGGGGGAAGGGAGAAAAGTGCTGGATTGGTGTGTTGGACCCCTGGAGTGGGGGTGCTGAGGAAAGGGAGAGAGGGGATTGCTGAAAAGAGGTGCTAGACCTGTTGGGGCAGGGTGACTGGCTGAAAGGAAGGGTGCCACACACATTTGAAAGCTTTTTTTTTTTTTTTACATTTGTACCCTGTGCTTTCCCACTCATGGCAGGCTCAATGTGGCTTACACATTGTATACAGGTACTTATTTGTACCTGGGACAAGGGAGGGTTAAGTGACTTGCCCAGAGTCACAGGGAGCTGCCTGTGCCTGCGGTGGGAATTGAACTCAGTTCCTCAGGACCAAAGTCCACCACCCTAACCACTAGGCCACTCCTCCACTTTCTCATGCTTTGAGCCCTATTTCTCACTCATCAGAGCTTCAATACCAGTGCACTGATCTTGATCACTGCTTTCATGAGAGGTAAGCCTTAGAGAAGTAAACCAAATGGTCCAAGCAGTGAAAAGAAATCTGAGCACACCTTCCTGCCTACTGCTTCCCCTTGCCCTGTCCTTTTCCCCTTTATTGCAAGTACATGTGCTCTGAAACCGATGGGTGGGAGACAATTTTTAGCTTAAAAATTTTACTCAAATTGCTCCCTACTTTGTATCCTTTCAGAAGCTCCAAAGAAAAGCCAACATCATTTAATGCTACCTCAATTCATTTGCGAAGCAATACCACACATATGCTGGGGTTTACTAAGCCGGTGTCACAGCTGGCTGTGCACTAGTGCCGACACAGCCCATTTACTTTGAATGGGCTGTGTCAGCAATGCTGTGCAGAAGCCACTAGTGTGGCTTAGTAAATAGACCCCTTCATTTATTCTAGATTTAAACCCTGGATGTATCATCTAGAAAATCTCACTCTTTGGCCCTCAGTCTCACTCCTTGATGTGGTAAATCTCACTCTTTGGGATGGTTTCTTTGGCATCTCTGTAGATACACCAGTTCTCCTGAGTTACTAGTCTAGTAGACCCTGCTTCTGTCCTCTGAATCTGTGCAGGAAGGCAAGTTTGCTGCCTTCCCCTCAGGTAGCATGCCAGCAAACACACTACTTCTACCTTTCTCACAATTCCTTCCCACCCTTCTAGTGTCCAAGGAGGTTTGATGAACAGGAGATGGCATGGCATGGCATCACAAAGCTGAAGCTGGTCCACTCAATGGGGTTTTCATTCTCTCCAATGCAGCCATCACTATCTTGGTACACCCAAAACAATGTAATTGATAGGGTGACAAGCTCTGCTGTCTGTCTCCTGTTCAAACCTCCTTGCTAGTGACTGTGAGTATTCAACAGTATTAGATAGATCCCACCCAGTAAGGATAGGCCCTCTAAATGAGCTTCATTTCCAATAACACTATTACAAAACATACCAAAAACTCTTCTTAGGCCCATCTACTAGAAAAGAACTCGGGGGAGAAACCAGGTAAGCTCCTTGTGATTTTGCCTTATGTACAAACATACAGAATAATATTCAGCAAGAGTTAGCCATAGCCTGGTCCAGGGCAGATAGACAGTGCTACATAACTGTACAGTGCCATAGCACTGTCTGGGCATGCTGGACCACATAAATAGTAGTCCTAAGCTGTCCAGATAACTTCCAGGGGCTTGTGAAGACCCAGATATTCAGCACCAGTAACCGGACTCTGGCTTTAAAAAAAACACAACGCTGACTACCACAGCCTGAATATTGACTGACTGGTTAGATCTTCTGAGGACAAGGAAACACCTGTGGGCGTGGCACCTGAATATAACTCGCCTTGAGCTACTACTACTGAGTACTGAAACGCCTTACTTTTTCCCTTAATCGGGTCAGTGCAGGATGAGCTAGAGATGATGTTGAATTATACACGTAAATAGTTCATAGGTTAAGCTGCAATGGTAGTATGGCTGCAGGGTGGAGGAGGGGGACCGAGAGTGTGTACTCACTTAAGTCCAGCAGCTCCTGAGCTCTTAGGAATGGCAGCAAGCTTTCCCACAACCAAATGCCAGCTTCCAGGTCTCTGGGCACCTCAGTCCTGTCTCACCGTGTGAAAGCCAGGCTGCTTTCCTTTCATATAGCTCTAATTACATCATTCTTGTACCTGGCCAGGCGGCCTACCAGACCCGCCCTCTCCCCCCCCCCTCTCCGAGGTCTGCTCCAGAGATCCATAATTGTCAACAGTCTGGCTTCTGCCTTGGTTTACAGAGGTTGGATCCTCTCTGTGGCAGACAGATGCTTTTCCTGTCACAAAACTAGTTGAGTGACTTTTAGCACTCAGATAATGTGACCATCGTTCAGGGCTGTGTCTGTCTTTTAACAGCATTCTCTGGATAATTGTCATTTTTTTTTTTTAGGTGAAGTTAGTTCTGGTTCTCTGCTTATTTTCCTTTAGAAAGCAAATGAAAAATAGAACAGCTTCCCCATGATAAATATGAAGGCAAAACACAGCAGGGATGACCCACAAAAGGAGGGACCAAAAGATCTGGTTCTAAAATAGAATCCATTATTATATATCCAACAAATCAGTCCAGGGACTCGACACAGACTGTGTTCCAGCAATGCATCAAGAGTCCAACGTTCTCTTACGATGCATCAAACAACATAAATGATAGGGTGGTGAACACATGTTATGATCTCTTGTACCAACAAAGCTGTATGTTAGTAACAAAATTTATAGAATACTGGCATTTATGTGTATAAGAGTACACTTATGCACTTAAATGGCAGTAGAGCATTCAGTCATTATTCCAGAAATATGAGCTAAAATGACAGCGCATAATTACTATACTACATGATTCTTATATTCCGTAAGTTCAAAGCTGATTCTAAGCAGATTATAAACAAGAATTCCTTTATTCAGGAGAATTACAATAAAAACATCTAAAAACTTTAATCTAAAACACATCTTTCATTATTACTATAAAATGTCTTTCTCAACAAACAAAGGGGACCTTTTACTAAGCCATGTAAGTGTCTACGCGCACCCAATACACGGCATAATGGAGTTACCATCCGGTTACCACATGGCTCCTGTGGTAATTTCATTTTTGGTGCGCATCCGATAAGCGCAGCTGAAAAATAATTGTTATTTTCGGATGCACGTATCTGACGCATGCCAAGTGGCATTTGAGGCATGTAGGTATTTACCGCCCAGTTACTGTGTGAGACTTTACCGCTAGATCAATGGCTGGTGGTAAGGTTGCAGACCCAAAATGGATGTGTGGCAATTTTGATTTTGCCGCACGTCCATTTTTGGCAAAAAATTTTAAAAAGGCATTTTTTTACAGGCGTGCTGAAAAATGGATCAGCGTGCGCCCAAAACCCACGCCTACACTACTGCAAGCCATTTTTCAGCGCATCTTAGTAAAAGGACCCCAAAATGACTTTAACACTCTTTGGGAAAAGCAGAGTATAATGGTATTCTCTGGATTTCCAGGCAACCTGTTCGAAAGTTTCACTCCTTGACGTAGAAATGGCAACTCTTAACATTGATTTCTTTTGAGTGCCCTTAAAAGATGAATAATTTAATTTCAAAATATGTTCTGACCTAGCCGAGGAAAAAGATGATGGAAAATCCAAATAATTAATCAGCTTTCCAGAGCCATCACCATACAACAATTTATACATCATACAAGCAAATTTAAAGTGTATAGGAAGCCAATGTAATTCATTTAATAAGGGGCATGGATGCTCTTTCATATTTTCCCAAACCATAGGTCAATGTTGCAGCTGTGTTCTGTAGAATTGTAAGGGGGTATACACAGGGGCTGAGTAGAAACAGTCCAAATTTCGGTTTTGGCATCGAAACAGCCTGAAATTTGGATTTGGGTCCCAGGCAAAAATTCCATGGCATTTTCGGCTGAAACTGAAACTCGCCCACTCCCACTCCCTGCTGCTGTCACAGCTGCACACAGACTCCTTTCTCCCTCACTATCGCTGGTGGCCGCATTGGGCTGACGGTAGTTCCAGATTAATGAGCAGTAAGCCCGCTTTGGGTTTGCTGTTGCTTTGTAAAAGACCCCCTTAGATTTTCTGTAGCCCTGGCATATTTCTGTACAAGTGTTGTTACTTCGCACTCATCCTTTGATTTAAAAATTCTAAAAAATTAAATGGAAAAATGACCTTATTGAAAGCCATTGAAAGCTGCTGAAAGAGAAGTAGCTGTTGAACAGATATCTTACTATAATAAAACTCACCCTCAACGTTCTGAGGACACTGACGTCAGTGAAGCCAAGCCCTGACTTCCTTCAAAAAGGTTCGAAGGTTCGTGGTGGTGAAGCCACCAAAATCGCTCCGGGCCCCGCCCTCGAGGGCGGAGCAATGGCAGAACAACGAATGGGTTGGCAGGGAGGGAGGCGGGGGGAAATCGCTCCAGGCCCCGCCCTCGCGTCAAACGTCATGACGTTGGGGGCGGAGCAATGGCAGAACAACGAAGGGGTTGGCCAGGGAGGGGGGGTGTTGGCGACAAAAACCTTGCTAGCGCCCGTTTCATTTGCTCTGAAACGGGCCTCTTTTACTAGTATTTGATAATGTGTATGAAGAAGCTGAGTAGGGAGTGCTCTGACTGAATTTGAGTCACGGAAATTTTTTGGAGAGGAATTTTTAAAACTCCAGGTATCTGTCCTGCCAGCACAGGGTTTTATTAGTGTTGCACTGCCAAAGCAAGTTTGAAATTGAAAGAGAAAAACTTAGGAATATTTAATGATGCCTCTTCCTCCCTCTTGATGGGGGCAATATAGAAGGTATATCTCCTCCTGTATTTGCTTCTCTTTCCTTTAGTAGGCGATGTGATTTTGTTTCTTGTTGTTTCCTTTGTTATTGTGGGAAATATGTAATATTTCAAAAATGCAATAAAAAAGGAGTATTGAATTATCCTTTTATTTCTAGGATAGTTAGATTCACAGTAATAAGGGCTTCCAGCAGAAGAAGAAACAGGTATCATATACCATTTAAAGTGACAGGATCTCTCTTTTTGGGGCCTTTCTACAAAGGGCTTGTTGCGCGCCATTGGGCTTGCTGCGCACCACCAGGCTACCACAGGAGCCCAGCGGTAGCTTCTATCCCCAGCACACATCATTTTCAGTGCTATACAAATATTTTGTATTTTTGAAGTGCCGGGGCGTACCTGGTGGTAATTACTACTAGGTTAGCGCAGGAGCTCTTACTGTTACCTAAATAGATGGCAATAAGGGCTGCCCCAAAAATGGCCATGCACCAATCCCTCTGATTAGTGTAGGGCCATTTCTTTTAAAAAAAACAGCCTTTTAACCACTGTGGTAAAAGGGTGAAAGGGGGCCTCAGCACACATCAGAGACATGCACCAACACTACCACAAATCCCCCTTTTACCACAGCTTGCTAAAAGGGGCCCATTGTTTGTAAAGTCAGGGTAGTGGGTAGCAGAGCTGGAGCTGAGGTGCACTATGCAAGAAAGAGAATGATCCAGCTACAAGGACAGAGAAAATTTGTTGAGATCAGGAAAGAAAAACAAATTATGCTAACCTGGGATTTGTTCCTGTTGTGACTTGGTTTTACAGCCTGCCTCACTGACACAGACTACTCAGTAATTACTGTGGATTCTTTTGGATTCGTATTAGGTAAGTGAGACTTTTATTAGAGGTTCATAATTGTCTAAGAAACACAATGATTAAGATGTATACACAATGATTAAGCTATATAACTGAAAAGAAACAATACCTATCTTTAGTTAAAACGAAACAATCGTTACATCACTGGTCCCTACATCCAAGCAATGCTAGGAGTCTCTTGACCAGGAAAAGAAGCAATAATAAATTATAATATACATACGTCACTGGTCTTTAATCTCTACATCCAGGTTCTTATCATCAGCTGGGGGAGGGCCCTGTTCATGGTGAAAGCCAGGAGTCTTGACCAAGAAATACAGTTCTCTGCGCAGTACGTAAGTTACTCACAGACGAGCACCCAAATTCACTGGCAGAAATTCCCTTTTTTATTAGGCTTAGAACTCATGTTCAGAGCTAAAGAAAATTACAGAATGCTTCAGAATTTCTCTGCTTAGGTAAACAAGCCATACTGTGGGAATGTGGTCACTTATTTCTCAGTCCAGGTGGCCAGACTGAACTCAAAACAGCCTCCTCCTCTCCCTTCACATACCATATTAATTAGAGCTGTGTCTTATCTTCTTCCACATTTCACACAAACAGAATTACTTCTAATCAAAAATACAGACCCTGAGTGCACTGTTGGTCAAGGCAGAGTTGAAAAACAATCTTTAAAATCTTCCATTACATTCAGTCCTTGATTTTCAACTATCTAAACGACAGTCCATACATAAGTTATTGCTCTATATCAGGTAAAACAACCAAAAAAGGAACAAGACAGATTATACAAATGGGTAATATACTGAGCACTAGTTTCAACAAACATACTAAAATTAGTAGGAAGTATAATCCAAGGGCAAATGCTAATAATGCTGCCCACCCATAACTAACCAAGATTCAGTATAACAAATAATACACACTGCTTAGTTACATTAAACTACACAATTTGACCAGAACAAAAGAGGTCAGTGCACAAGGCAGTATTTGAAATTATTAATCAAGTTGTGGAAGGAATCCACCGGCGAAAGATTTACCTCCACAAATGTTCAGAGTTAGTCATCTTGAGACTTATTTCTTTGTATAAGGGCAAATAAATATTACAACATGTAAGTAGTAATGTATGGTCTATTGCAATTTTGTGGACAAGCAATGTTTTTTCCTGCAGTTTTCCATTTTTGAGTCCAACGTCAATATTTTAGAAGTCAAATTAGTTATTTCAAATTTGATATCTTTAATGTTGTTCCTACTTTCAGAAACAAAATTCTGATATGCTCTGCAATTGTACAGCCACCATATTGTCACCATTATAAGGACCAACTGGTTCTTTTGTAGGAGAAGGCATATAATATTTTGGACGTTTGCCAAATCATTGAGAAGCAGAGTAGGTTTCCAATTTACTCTGTCATTGATTACACATATTAGGACATAAGAAATCATGTGCTCTAATAAGATTTGGTAAGGTTTTGCAGTGAAATTTCTGCTGTGGTTCAGGAGCTGATCTTTCACACTTCCATTCCACAGACATCCTCCAGCACCCCCCTGACTACGAACCCAAGAAATAATTCAACAAAAACTCTTAAGAAGCAATTAAATAAAATTTAGGGAAACAAAGGAGTAAAGTTTTTAGTGAGGTGCAAAAAATCCAAAAGTTTAACTTGATCCTGCAAAAATAAAGGAAACATTTCCTGCATAAATTATAGTCACTTGATTTTCTAAAAATTCCACAGAAAATTGAAAACCTACTATCTAGAGTCCTATAGAGCCATTTTAACAGTTTGCTGTGAAAAATAATCAACTTGAGCTAAAAATTGTAGTATTGTAGATTCTATTTGAAAAAGAAGAGTCAAACATACTACAAACAAACATAAATATCTGCGAATTCAAATTAAATATTCTGAAAATCTCCAGCTGCAGAAAAAATAAGGAACTGAGTAAGAGAATATAGATATCTCAGTTTGAATAAGCTCCCATAAAAAAGCAACAAGAAGTAGAACAGTGTAAACCTAATCATAATTCTGAGCTGAAATATAATGACATCCACAACTAATAAACAGTGCAAAAGGAGGGGTCATAGATATAAGGCTCAAACAGACCCAAAATCTAAGTAGGGCAGAATTATATCAAGAGACAAAAATATTATTAACACAGCAGAATCTAAAAGATATTTCAAAAAACTATATAGAGGTTCCGGAGAATAGAAAGTCATAGCAGGCCTAGAGCACCCCCTCCTTCTAAATGTTACAAAAACAACTTTCCATAAGAAACATGATTGACTGTGGGAAAGTACATGGGTATTTTATTACAAACTTGCGGCCGCGCACTACCGACCTCAGTTCAATCCTCAGAGAAGGCATCTGCTGCCCCTCAGGCTAGGTGTTTATTTTTCATTTTGTGGGGGGGAGGGGGGATTGGGTCTCCCATGTTGTCCTTCTGAGTCTGCGCTCAGAATCCAGAGAGGTGTCAATTACTCCAGGTGTGCAAGTCCCCAACTCCTTGTTAGTATAGTGGTGAGTATCCCTGCCTGTCACGCAGGAGACTGGGGTTCGATTCCCCAACGGGGAGATAAGTGGTCTGAGGTTTCTCTATGATCCCAAGGCTTTCAGGGGGAGGGGGTCACTTTTCTTCTGATGAGTTTCTTTAGGACAGCACAGTGGGTCTTCTGATCTGATTAAACCTGCATTGTATGACCGCTGAGGCCTTTACACCAGGAGACCGTCATGACCACTTGCCCTCCGCCTCTTCCTCCAAGGCCTCTAGAATCCCTAGAGTTGCTGACAAGGGGGGAAGGGAGGGGCTCCAACAAGCACCATCTGTGGCCTGTGCTGCAGGGGGCAACCACTGAAGGAACACAAAGCAGACACCATTCAAAATAATGGAGGAGTGAAGAGGATACTGTCTGGCCAGCAAAATACCCCTAAAGCTTTAAATGTGGCTTTCTCTGCGATTCCGAGAGCAAAGGGTCAGGGTATGGGGCCCTTCGGGGACAGATTGAGCAGGACTTTCCTTTCCATTGCAGTTTTCATTGAAGGAGCCATTTTCGCTTCTAGTCCATTTTCCTCCCACCGAAGCCAACTTTGGCACTGGCCACGCTATGGACCACCCATGCTTTCACACGATAGCGGAGACTGGTTTGCGGGTGTCACCTCGAGTGATGTCTTTTGGAGAGAGCATGTTCGGGGATACTCCTTGGAAGGTATCTTCCAAATGCCTCCAGCAGTGCCCTTTCTCACGTGGATATCTTTACGTATGCTGATATCTTTATGCTGTTGAGTCTGCACAAGGCGTGTCTCATGCTGACTTGCAGACCGTTTGTTGCATCTATGGTATAAGTCCCGAATGAAGGCTTGGAAAAGGAGGCATCTTGTCTCCTGACCCTCTCTCAGCTATGCAGGTCAGCATCCGACAACACTTGAATTGCGGCTTCATTTAACAGCAATGAAGCAATCTGCTCTTCTTCCTTGCCACCAACACCTGCTCTCATGCTACAGACAGCTGTTAAGGACTCTATGAAAAGCACTTGCTGTAGAGCCTTCTTAGTGCAGTAGGCAGCACGTCAGTCTCATAATCTGAAGGTCCTGAGTTCAATCCTCAGAGAAGGCATCTGCTGCCCCTCAGGCTAGGTGTTTATTTTTCATTTTGTGGGGGGGAGGGGGGATTGGGTCTCCCATGTTGTCCTTCTGAGTCTGCGCTCAGAATCCAGAGAGGTGTCAATTACTCCAGGTGTGCAAGTCCCCAACTCCTCGTTAGTATAGTGGTGAGTATCCCTGCCTGTCACGCAGGAGACTGGGGTTTGATTCCCCAACGGGGAGATAAGTGGTCTGAGGTTTCTCTTTGCTCTATGATCCCAAGGCTTTCAGGGGGAGGGGGTCACTTTTCTTCTGATGAGTTTCTTTAGGACAGCACAGTGGGTCTTCTGATCTGATTAAACCTGCATTGTATGACCGCTGAGGCCTTTACACCAGGAGACCGTCATGACCACTTGCCCTCCGCCTCTTCCTCCAAGGCCTCTAGAATCCCTAGAGTTGCTGACAAGGGGGGAAGGGAGGGGCTCCAACAAGCACCATCTGTGGCCTGTGCTGCAGGGGGCAACCACTGAAGGAACACAAAGCAGACACCATTCAAAATAATGGAGGAGTGAAGAGGATACTGTCTGGCCAGCAAAATACCCCTAAAGCTTTAAATGTGGCTTTCTCTGCGATTCCGAGAGCAAAGGGTCAGGGTATGGGGCCCTTCGGGGACAGATTGAGCAGGACTTTCCTTTCCATTGCAGTTTTCATTCAAGGAGCCATTTTCGCTTCTAGTCCATTTTCCTCCCACCGAAGCCAACTTTGGCACTGGCCACGCTATGGACCACCCATGCTTTCACACGATAGCGGAGACTGGTTTGCGGGTGTCACCTCGAGTGATGTCTTTTGGAGAGAGCATGTTCGGGGATACTCCTTGGAAGGTATCTTCCAAATGCCTCCAGCAGTGCCCTTTCTCACGTGGATATCTTTACGTATGCTGATATCTTTATGCTGTTGAGTCTGCACAAGGCGTGTCTCATGCTGACTTGCAGACCGTTTGTTGCATCTATGGTATAAGTCCCGAATGAAGGCTTGGAAAAGGAGGCATCTTGTCTCCTGACCCTCTCTCAGCTATGCAGGTCAGCATCCGACAACACTTGAATTGCGGCTTCATTTAACAGCAATGAAGCAATCTGCTCTTCTTCCTTGCCACCAACACCTGCTCTCATGCTACAGACAGCTGTTAAGGACTCTATGAAAAGCACTTGCTGTAGAGCCTTCTTAGTGCAGTAGGCAGCACGTCAGTCTCATAATCTGAAGGTCCTGAGTTCAATCCTCAGAGAAGGCATCTGCTGCCCCTCAGGCTAGGTGTTTATTTTTCATTTTGTGGGGGGGAGGGGGGATTGGGTCTCCCATGTTGTCCTTCTGAGTCTGCGCTCAGAATCCAGAGAGGTGTCAATTACTCCAGGTGTGCAAGTCCCCAACTCCTCGTTAGTATAGTGGTGAGTATCCCTGCCTGTCACACAGGAGACTGGGGTTCGATTCCCCAACGGGGAGATAAGTGGTCTGAGGTTTCTCTTTGCTCTATGATCCCAAGGCTTTCAGGGGGAGGGGGTCACTTTTCTTCTGATGAGTTTCTTTAGGACAGCACAGTGGGTCTTCTGATCTGATTAAACCTGCATTGTATGACCGCTGAGGCCTTTACACCAGGAGACCGTCATGACCACTTGCCCTCCGCCTCTTCCTCCAAGGCCTCTAGAATCCCTAGAGTTGCTGACAAGGGGGGAAGGGAGGGGCTCCAACAAGCACCATCTGTGGCCTGTGCTGCAGGGGGCAACCACTGAAGGAACACAAAGCAGACACCATTCAAAATAATGGAGGAGTGAAGAGGATACTGTCTGGCCAGCAAAATACCCCTAAAGCTTTAAATGTGGCTTTCTCTGCGATTCCGAGAGCAAAGGGTCAGGGTATGGGGCCCTTCGGGGACAGATTGAGCAGGACTTTCCTTTCCATTGCAGTTTTCATTCAAGGAGCCATTTTCGCTTCTAGTCCATTTTCCTCCCACCGAAGCCAACTTTGGCACTGGCCACGCTATGGACCACCCATGCTTTCACACGATAGCGGAGACTGGTTTGCGGGTGTCACCTCGAGTGATGTCTTTTGGAGAGAGCATGTTCGGGGATACTCCTTGGAAGGTATCTTCCAAATGCCTCCAGCAGTGCCCTTTCTCACGTGGATATCTTTACGTATGCTGATATCTTTATGCTGTTGAGTCTGCACAAGGCGTGTCTCATGCTGACTTGCAGACCGTTTGTTGCATCTATGGTATAAGTCCCGAATGAAGGCTTGGAAAAGGAGGCATCTTGTCTCCTGACCCTCTCTCAGCTATGCAGGTCAGCATCCGACAACACTTGAATTGCGGCTTCATTTAACAGCAATGAAGCAATCTGCTCTTCTTCCTTGCCACCAACACCTGCTCTCATGCTACAGACAGCTGTTAAGGACTCTATGAAAAGCACTTGCTGTAGAGCCTTCTTAGTGCAGTAGGCAGCACGTCAGTCTCATAATCTGAAGGTCCTGAGTTCAATCCTCAGAGAAGGCATCTGCTGCCCCTCAGGCTAGGTGTTTATTTTTCATTTTGTGGGGGGGAGGGGGGATTGGGTCTCCCATGTTGTCCTTCTGAGTCTGCGCTCAGAATCCAGAGAGGTGTCAATTACTCCAGGTGTGCAAGTCCCCAACTCCTCGTTAGTATAGTGGTGAGTATCCCTGCCTGTCACGCAGGAGACTGGGGTTTGATTCCCCAACGGGGAGATAAGTGGTCTGAGGTTTCTCTTTGCTCTATGATCCCAAGGCTTTCAGGGGGAGGGGGTCACTTTTCTTCTGATGAGTTTCTTTAGGACAGCACAGTGGGTCTTCTGATCTGATTAAACCTGCATTGTATGACCGCTGAGGCCTTTACACCAGGAGACCGTCATGACCACTTGCCCTCCGCCTCTTCCTCCAAGGCCTCTAGAATCCCTAGAGTTGCTGACAAGGGGGGAAGGGAGGGGCTCCAACAAGCACCATCTGTGGCCTGTGCTGCAGGGGGCAACCACTGAAGGAACACAAAGCAGACACCATTCAAAATAATGGAGGAGTGAAGAGGATACTGTCTGGCCAGCAAAATACCCCTAAAGCTTTAAATGTGGCTTTCTCTGCGATTCCGAGAGCAAAGGGTCAGGGTATGGGGCCCTTCGGGGACAGATTGAGCAGGACTTTCCTTTCCATTGCAGTTTTCATTCAAGGAGCCATTTTCGCTTCTAGTCCATTTTCCTCCCACCGAAGCCAACTTTGGCACTGGCCACGCTATGGACCACCCATGCTTTCACACGATAGCGGAGACTGGTTTGCGGGTGTCACCTCGAGTGATGTCTTTTGGAGAGAGCATGTTCGGGGATACTCCTTGGAAGGTATCTTCCAAATGCCTCCAGCAGTGCCCTTTCTCACGTGGATATCTTTACGTATGCTGATATCTTTATGCTGTTGAGTCTGCACAAGGCGTGTCTCATGCTGACTTGCAGACCGTTTGTTGCATCTATGGTATAAGTCCCGAATGAAGGCTTGGAAAAGGAGGCATCTTGTCTCCTGACCCTCTCTCAGCTATGCAGGTCAGCATCCGACAACACTTGAATTGCGGCTTCATTTAACAGCAATGAAGCAATCTGCTCTTCTTCCTTGCCACCAACACCTGCTCTCATGCTACAGACAGCTGTTAAGGACTCTATGAAAAGCACTTGCTGTAGAGCCTTCTTAGTGCAGTAGGCAGCACGTCAGTCTCATAATCTGAAGGTCCTGAGTTCAATCCTCAGAGAAGGCATCTGCTGCCCCTCAGGCTAGGTGTTTATTTTTCATTTTGTGGGGGGGAGGGGGGATTGGGTCTCCCATGTTGTCCTTCTGAGTCTGCGCTCAGAATCCAGAGAGGTGTCAATTACTCCAGGTGTGCAAGTCCCCAACTCCTCGTTAGTATAGTGGTGAGTATCCCTGCCTGTCACACTGGAGACTGGGGTTCGATTCCCCAACGGGGAGATAAGTGGTCTGAGGTTTCTCTTTGCTCTATGATCCCAAGGCTTTCAGGGGGAGGGGGTCACTTTTCTTCTGATGAGTTTCTTTAGGACAGCACAGTGGGTCTTCTGATCTGATTAAACCTGCATTGTATGACCGCTGAGGCCTTTACACCAGGAGACCGTCATGACCACTTGCCCTCCGCCTCTTCCTCCAAGGCCTCTAGAATCCCTAGAGTTGCTGACAAGGGGGGAAGGGAGGGGCTCCAACAAGCACCATCTGTGGCCTGTGCTGCAGGGGGCAACCACTGAAGGAACACAAAGCAGACACCATTCAAAATAATGGAGGAGTGAAGAGGATACTGTCTGGCCAGCAAAATACCCCTAAAGCTTTAAATGTGGCTTTCTCTGCGATTCCGAGAGCAAAGGGTCAGGGTATGGGGCCCTTCGGGGACAGATTGAGCAGGACTTTCCTTTCCATTGCAGTTTTCATTCAAGGAGCCATTTTCGCTTCTAGTCCATTTTCCTCCCACCGAAGCCAACTTTGGCACTGGCCACGCTATGGACCACCCATGCTTTCACACGATAGCGGAGACTGGTTTGCGGGTGTCACCTCGAGTGATGTCTTTTGGAGAGAGCATGTTCGGGGATACTCCTTGGAAGGTATCTTCCAAATGCCTCCAGCAGTGCCCTTTCTCACGTGGATATCTTTACGTATGCTGATATCTTTATGCTGTTGAGTCTGCACAAGGCGTGTCTCATGCTGACTTGCAGACCGTTTGTTGCATCTATGGTATAAGTCCCGAATGAAGGCTTGGAAAAGGAGGCATCTTGTCTCCTGACCCTCTCTCAGCTATGCAGGTCAGCATCCGACAACACTTGAATTGCGGCTTCATTTAACAGCAATGAAGCAATCTGCTCTTCTTCCTTGCCACCAACACCTGCTCTCATGCTACAGACAGCTGTTAAGGACTCTATGAAAAGCACTTGCTGTAGAGCCTTCTTAGTGCAGTAGGCAGCACGTCAGTCTCATAATCTGAAGGTCCTGAGTTCAATCCTCAGAGAAGGCATCTGCTGCCCCTCAGGCTAGGTGTTTATTTTTCATTTTGTGGGGGGGAGGGGGGATTGGGTCTCCCATGTTGTCCTTCTGAGTCTGCGCTCAGAATCCAGAGAGGTGTCAATTACTCCAGGTGTGCAAGTCCCCAACTCCTCGTTAGTATAGTGGTGAGTATCCCTGCCTGTCACGCAGGAGACTGGGGTTCGATTCCCCAACGGGGAGATAAGTGGTCTGAGGTTTCTCTTTGCTCTATGATCCCAAGGCTTTCAGGGGGAGGGGGTCACTTTTCTTCTGATGAGTTTCTTTAGGACAGCACAGTGGGTCTTCTGATCTGATTAAACCTGCATTGTATGACCGCTGAGGCCTTTACACCAGGAGACCGTCATGACCACTTGCCCTCCGCCTCTTCCTCCAAGGCCTCTAGAATCCCTAGAGTTGCTGACAAGGGGGGAAGGGAGGGGCTCCAACAAGCACCATCTGTGGCCTGTGCTGCAGGGGGCAACCACTGAAGGAACACAAAGCAGACACCATTCAAAATAATGGAGGAGTGAAGAGGATACTGTCTGGCCAGCAAAATACCCCTAAAGCTTTAAATGTGGCTTTCTCTGCGATTCCGAGAGCAAAGGGTCAGGGTATGGGGCCCTTCGGGGACAGATTGAGCAGGACTTTCCTTTCCATTGCAGTTTTCATTCAAGGAGCCATTTTCGCTTCTAGTCCATTTTCCTCCCACCGAAGCCAACTTTGGCACTGGCCACGCTATGGACCACCCATGCTTTCACACGATAGCGGAGACTGGTTTGCGGGTGTCACCTCGAGTGATGTCTTTTGGAGAGAGCATGTTCGGGGATACTCCTTGGAAGGTATCTTCCAAATGCCTCCAGCAGTGCCCTTTCTCACGTGGATATCTTTACGTATGCTGATATCTTTATGCTGTTGAGTCTGCACAAGGCGTGTCTCATGCTGACTTGCAGACCGTTTGTTGCATCTATGGTATAAGTCCCGAATGAAGGCTTGGAAAAGGAGGCATCTTGTCTCCTGACCCTCTCTCAGCTATGCAGGTCAGCATCCGACAACACTTGAATTGCGGCTTCATTTAACAGCAATGAAGCAATCTGCTCTTCTTCCTTGCCACCAACACCTGCTCTCATGCTACAGACAGCTGTTAAGGACTCTATGAAAAGCACTTGCTGTAGAGCCTTCTTAGTGCAGTAGGCAGCACGTCAGTCTCATAATCTGAAGGTCCTGAGTTCAATCCTCAGAGAAGGCATCTGCTGCCCCTCAGGCTAGGTGTTTATTTTTCATTTTGTGGGGGGGAGGGGGGATTGGGTCTCCCATGTTGTCCTTCTGAGTCTGCGCTCAGAATCCAGAGAGGTGTCAATTACTCCAGGTGTGCAAGTCCCCAACTCCTCGTTAGTATAGTGGTGAGTATCCCTGCCTGTCACGCAGGAGACTGGGGTTTGATTCCCCAACAGGGAGATAAGTGGTCTGAGGTTTCTCTTTGCTCTATGATCCCAAGGCTTTCAGGGGGAGGGGGTCACTTTTCTTCTGATGAGTTTCTTTAGGACAGCACAGTGGGTCTTCTGATCTGATTAAACCTGCATTGTATGACCGCTGAGGCCTTTACACCAGGAGACCGTCATGACCACTTGCCCTCCGCCTCTTCCTCCAAGGCCTCTAGAATCCCTAGAGTTGCTGACAAGGGGGGAAGGGAGGGGCTCCAACAAGCACCATCTGTGGCCTGTGCTGCAGGGGGCAACCACTGAAGGAACACAAAGCAGACACCATTCAAAATAATGGAGGAGTGAAGAGGATACTGTCTGGCCAGCAAAATACCCCTAAAGCTTTAAATGTGGCTTTCTCTGCGATTCCGAGAGCAAAGGGTCAGGGTATGGGGCCCTTCGGGGACAGATTGAGCAGGACTTTCCTTTCCATTGCAGTTTTCATTCAAGGAGCCATTTTCGCTTCTAGTCCATTTTCCTCCCACCGAAGCCAACTTTGGCACTGGCCACGCTATGGACCACCCATGCTTTCACACGATAGCGGAGACTGGTTTGCGGGTGTCACCTCGAGTGATGTCTTTTGGAGAGAGCATGTTCGGGGATACTCCTTGGAAGGTATCTTCCAAATGCCTCCAGCAGTGCCCTTTCTCACGTGGATATCTTTACGTATGCTGATATCTTTATGCTGTTGAGTCTGCACAAGGCGTGTCTCATGCTGACTTGCAGACCGTTTGTTGCATCTATGGTATAAGTCCCGAATGAAGGCTTGGAAAAGGAGGCATCTTGTCTCCTGACCCTCTCTCAGCTATGCAGGTCAGCATCCGACAACACTTGAATTGCGGCTTCATTTAACAGCAATGAAGCAATCTGCTCTTCTTCCTTGCCACCAACACCTGCTCTCATGCTACAGACAGCTGTTAAGGACTCTATGAAAAGCACTTGCTGTAGAGCCTTCTTAGTGCAGTAGGCAGCACGTCAGTCTCATAATCTGAAGGTCCTGAGTTCAATCCTCAGAGAAGGCATCTGCTGCCCCTCAGGCTAGGTGTTTATTTTTCATTTTGTGGGGGGGAGGGGGGATTGGGTCTCCCATGTTGTCCTTCTGAGTCTGCGCTCAGAATCCAGAGAGGTGTCAATTACTCCAGGTGTGCAAGTCCCCAACTCCTCGTTAGTATAGTGGTGAGTATCCCTGCCTGTCACGCAGGAGACTGGGGTTCGATTCCCCAACGGGGAGATAAGTGGTCTGAGGTTTCTCTTTGCTCTATGATCCCAAGGCTTTCAGGGGGAGGGGGTCACTTTTCTTCTGATGAGTTTCTTTAGGACAGCACAGTGGGTCTTCTGATCTGATTAAACCTGCATTGTATGACCGCTGAGGCCTTTACACCAGGAGACCGTCATGACCACTTGCCCTCCGCCTCTTCCTCCAAGGCCTCTAGAATCCCTAGAGTTGCTGACAAGGGGGGAAGGGAGGGGCTCCAACAAGCACCATCTGTGGCCTGTGCTGCAGGGGGCAACCACTGAAGGAACACAAAGCAGACACCATTCAAAATAATGGAGGAGTGAAGAGGATACTGTCTGGCCAGCAAAATACCCCTAAAGCTTTAAATGTGGCTTTCTCTGCGATTCCGAGAGCAAAGGGTCAGGGTATGGGGCCCTTCGGGGACAGATTGAGCAGGACTTTCCTTTCCATTGCAGTTTTCATTCAAGGAGCCATTTTCGCTTCTAGTCCATTTTCCTCCCACCGAAGCCAACTTTGGCACTGGCCACGCTATGGACCACCCATGCTTTCACACGATAGCGGAGACTGGTTTGCGGGTGTCACCTCGAGTGATGTCTTTTGGAGAGAGCATGTTCGGGGATACTCCTTGGAAGGTATCTTCCAAATGCCTCCAGCAGTGCCCTTTCTCACGTGGATATCTTTACGTATGCTGATATCTTTATGCTGTTGAGTCTGCACAAGGCGTGTCTCATGCTGACTTGCAGACCGTTTGTTGCATCTATGGTATAAGTCCCGAATGAAGGCTTGGAAAAGGAGGCATCTTGTCTCCTGACCCTCTCTCAGCTATGCAGGTCAGCATCCGACAACACTTGAATTGCGGCTTCATTTAACAGCAATGAAGCAATCTGCTCTTCTTCCTTGCCACCAACACCTGCTCTCATGCTACAGACAGCTGTTAAGGACTCTATGAAAAGCACTTGCTGTAGAGCCTTCTTAGTGCAGTAGGCAGCACGTCAGTCTCATAATCTGAAGGTCCTGAGTTCAATCCTCAGAGAAGGCATCTGCTGCCCCTCAGGCTAGGTGTTTATTTTTCATTTTGTGGGGGGGAGGGGGGATTGGGTCTCCCATGTTGTCCTTCTGAGTCTGCGCTCAGAATCCAGAGAGGTGTCAATTACTCCAGGTGTGCAAGTCCCCAACTCCTAGTTAGTATAGTGGTGAGTATCCCTGCCTGTCACGCAGGAGACTGGGGTTCGATTCCCCAACAGGGAGATAAGTGGTCTGAGGTTTCTCTTTGCTCTATGATCCCAAGGCTTTCAGGGGGAGGGGGTCACTTTTCTTCTGATGAGTTTCTTTAGGACAGCACAGTGGGTCTTCTGATCTGATTAAACCTGCATTGTATGACCGCTGAGGCCTTTACACCAGGAGACCGTCATGACCACTTGCCCTCCGCCTCTTCCTCCAAGGCCTCTAGAATCCCTAGAGTTGCTGACAAGGGGGGAAGGGAGGGGCTCCAACAAGCACCATCTGTGGCCTGTGCTGCAGGGGGCAACCACTGAAGGAACACAAAGCAGACACCATTCAAAATAATGGAGGAGTGAAGAGGATACTGTCTGGCCAGCAAAATACCCCTAAAGCTTTAAATGTGGCTTTCTCTGCGATTCCGAGAGCAAAGGGTCAGGGTATGGGGCCCTTCGGGGACAGATTGAGCAGGACTTTCCTTTCCATTGCAGTTTTCATTCAAGGAGCCATTTTCGCTTCTAGTCCATTTTCCTCCCACCGAAGCCAACTTTGGCACTGGCCACGCTATGGACCACCCATGCTTTCACACGATAGCGGAGACTGGTTTGCGGGTGTCACCTCGAGTGATGTCTTTTGGAGAGAGCATGTTCGGGGATACTCCTTGGAAGGTATCTTCCAAATGCCTCCAGCAGTGCCCTTTCTCACGTGGATATCTTTACGTATGCTGATATCTTTATGCTGTTGAGTCTGCACAAGGCGTGTCTCATGCTGACTTGCAGACCGTTTGTTGCATCTATGGTATAAGTCCCGAATGAAGGCTTGGAAAAGGAGGCATCTTGTCTCCTGACCCTCTCTCAGCTATGCAGGTCAGCATCCGACAACACTTGAATTGCGGCTTCATTTAACAGCAATGAAGCAATCTGCTCTTCTTCCTTGCCACCAACACCTGCTCTCATGCTACAGACAGCTGTTAAGGACTCTATGAAAAGCACTTGCTGTAGAGCCTTCTTAGTGCAGTAGGCAGCACGTCAGTCTCATAATCTGAAGGTCCTGAGTTCAATCCTCAGAGAAGGCATCTGCTGCCCCTCAGGCTAGGTGTTTATTTTTCATTTTGTGGGGGGGAGGGGGGATTGGGTCTCCCATGTTGTCCTTCTGAGTCTGCGCTCAGAATCCAGAGAGGTGTCAATTACTCCAGGTGTGCAAGTCCCCAACTCCTCGTTAGTATAGTGGTGAGTATCCCTGCCTGTCACGCAGGAGACTGGGGTTCGATTCCCCAACGGGGAGATAAGTGGTCTGAGGTTTCTCTTTGCTCTATGATCCCAAGGCTTTCAGGGGGAGGGGGTCACTTTTCTTCTGATGAGTTTCTTTAGGACAGCACAGTGGGTCTTCTGATCTGATTAAACCTGCATTGTATGACCGCTGAGGCCTTTACACCAGGAGACCGTCATGACCACTTGCCCTCCGCCTCTTCCTCCAAGGCCTCTAGAATCCCTAGAGTTGCTGACAAGGGGGGAAGGGAGGGGCTCCAACAAGCACCATCTGTGGCCTGTGCTGCAGGGGGCAACCACTGAAGGAACACAAAGCAGACACCATTCAAAATAATGGAGGAGTGAAGAGGATACTGTCTGGCCAGCAAAATACCCCTAAAGCTTTAAATGTGGCTTTCTCTGCGATTCCGAGAGCAAAGGGTCAGGGTATGGGGCCCTTCGGGGACAGATTGAGCAGGACTTTCCTTTCCATTGCAGTTTTCATTCAAGGAGCCATTTTCGCTTCTAGTCCATTTTCCTCCCACCGAAGCCAACTTTGGCACTGGCCACGCTATGGACCACCCATGCTTTCACACGATAGCGGAGACTGGTTTGCGGGTGTCACCTCGAGTGATGTCTTTTGGAGAGAGCATGTTCGGGGATACTCCTTGGAAGGTATCTTCCAAATGCCTCCAGCAGTGCCCTTTCTCACGTGGATATCTTTACGTATGCTGATATCTTTATGCTGTTGAGTCTGCACAAGGCGTGTCTCATGCTGACTTGCAGACCGTTTGTTGCATCTATGGTATAAGTCCCGAATGAAGGCTTGGAAAAGGAGGCATCTTGTCTCCTGACCCTCTCTCAGCTATGCAGGTCAGCATCCGACAACACTTGAATTGCGGCTTCATTTAACAGCAATGAAGCAATCTGCTCTTCTTCCTTGCCACCAACACCTGCTCTCATGCTACAGACAGCTGTTAAGGACTCTATGAAAAGCACTTGCTGTAGAGCCTTCTTAGTGCAGTAGGCAGCACGTCAGTCTCATAATCTGAAGGTCCTGAGTTCAATCCTCAGAGAAGGCATCTGCTGCCCCTCAGGCTAGGTGTTTATTTTTCATTTTGTGGGGGGGAGGGGGGATTGGGTCTCCCATGTTGTCCTTCTGAGTCTGCGCTCAGAATCCAGAGAGGTGTCAATTACTCCAGGTGTGCAAGTCCCCAACTCCTCGTTAGTATAGTGGTGAGTATCCCTGCCTGTCACGCAGGAGACTGGGGTTCGATTCCCCAACGGGGAGATAAGTGGTCTGAGGTTTCTCTTTGCTCTATGATCCCAAGGCTTTCAGGGGGAGGGGGTCACTTTTCTTCTGATGAGTTTCTTTAGGACAGCACAGTGGGTCTTCTGATCTGATTAAACCTGCATTGTATGACCGCTGAGGCCTTTACACCAGGAGACCGTCATGACCACTTGCCCTCCGCCTCTTCCTCCAAGGCCTCTAGAATCCCTAGAGTTGCTGACAAGGGGGGAAGGGAGGGGCTCCAACAAGCACCATCTGTGGCCTGTGCTGCAGGGGGCAACCACTGAAGGAACACAAAGCAGACACCATTCAAAATAATGGAGGAGTGAAGAGGATACTGTCTGGCCAGCAAAATACCCCTAAAGCTTTAAATGTGGCTTTCTCTGCGATTCCGAGAGCAAAGGGTCAGGGTATGGGGCCCTTCGGGGACAGATTGAGCAGGACTTTCCTTTCCATTGCAGTTTTCATTCAAGGAGCCATTTTCGCTTCTAGTCCATTTTCCTCCCACCGAAGCCAACTTTGGCACTGGCCACGCTATGGACCACCCATGCTTTCACACGATAGCGGAGACTGGTTTGCGGGTGTCACCTCGAGTGATGTCTTTTGGAGAGAGCATGTTCGGGGATACTCCTTGGAAGGTATCTTCCAAATGCCTCCAGCAGTGCCCTTTCTCACGTGGATATCTTTACGTATGCTGATATCTTTATGCTGTTGAGTCTGCACAAGGCGTGTCTCATGCTGACTTGCAGACCGTTTGTTGCATCTATGGTATAAGTCCCGAATGAAGGCTTGGAAAAGGAGGCATCTTGTCTCCTGACCCTCTCTCAGCTATGCAGGTCAGCATCCGACAACACTTGAATTGCGGCTTCATTTAACAGCAATGAAGCAATCTGCTCTTCTTCCTTGCCACCAACACCTGCTCTCATGCTACAGACAGCTGTTAAGGACTCTATGAAAAGCACTTGCTGTAGAGCCTTCTTAGTGCAGTAGGCAGCACGTCAGTCTCATAATCTGAAGGTCCTGAGTTCAATCCTCAGAGAAGGCATCTGCTGCCCCTCAGGCTAGGTGTTTATTTTTCATTTTGTGGGGGGGAGGGGGGATTGGGTCTCCCATGTTGTCCTTCTGAGTCTGCGCTCAGAATCCAGAGAGGTGTCAATTACTCCAGGTGTGCAAGTCCCCAACTCCTCGTTAGTATAGTGGTGAGTATCCCTGCCTGTCACGCAGGAGACTGGGGTTCGATTCCCCAACGGGGAGATAAGTGGTCTGAGGTTTCTCTTTGCTCTATGATCCCAAGGCTTTCAGGGGGAGGGGGTCACTTTTCTTCTGATGAGTTTCTTTAGGACAGCACAGTGGGTCTTCTGATCTGATTAAACCTGCATTGTATGACCGCTGAGGCCTTTACACCAGGAGACCGTCATGACCACTTGCCCTCCGCCTCTTCCTCCAAGGCCTCTAGAATCCCTAGAGTTGCTGACAAGGGGGGAAGGGAGGGGCTCCAACAAGCACCATCTGTGGCCTGTGCTGCAGGGGGCAACCACTGAAGGAACACAAAGCAGACACCATTCAAAATAATGGAGGAGTGAAGAGGATACTGTCTGGCCAGCAAAATACCCCTAAAGCTTTAAATGTGGCTTTCTCTGCGATTCCGAGAGCAAAGGGTCAGGGTATGGGGCCCTTCGGGGACAGATTGAGCAGGACTTTCCTTTCCATTGCAGTTTTCATTCAAGGAGCCATTTTAGCTTCTAGTCCATTTTCCTCCCACCGAAGCCAACTTTGGCACTGGCCACGCTATGGACCACCCATGCTTTCACACGATAGCGGAGACTGGTTTGCGGGTGTCACCTCGAGTGATGTCTTTTGGAGAGAGCATGTTCGGGGATACTCCTTGGAAGGTATCTTCCAAATGCCTCCAGCAGTGCCCTTTCTCACGTGGATATCTTTACGTATGCTGATATCTTTATGCTGTTGAGTCTGCACAAGGCGTGTCTCATGCTGACTTGCAGACCGTTTGTTGCATCTATGGTATAAGTCCCGAATGAAGGCTTGGAAAAGGAGGCATCTTGTCTCCTGACCCTCTCTCAGCTATGCAGGTCAGCATCCGACAACACTTGAATTGCGGCTTCATTTAACAGCAATGAAGCAATCTGCTCTTCTTCCTTGCCACCAACACCTGCTCTCATGCTACAGACAGCTGTTAAGGACTCTATGAAAAGCACTTGCTCTAGAGCCTTCTTAGTGCAGTAGGCAGCACGTCAGTCTCATAATCTGAAGGTCCTGAGTTCAATCCTCAGAGAAGGCATCTGCTGCCCCTCAGGCTAGGTGTTTATTTTTCATTTTGTGGGGGGGAGGGGGGATTGGGTCTCCCATGTTGTCCTTCTGAGTCTGCGCTCAGAATCCAGAGAGGTGTCAATTACTCCAGGTGTGCAAGTCCCCAACTCCTCGTTAGTATAGTGGTGAGTATCCCTGCCTGTCACGCAGGAGACTGGGGTTCGATTCCCCAACGGGGAGATAAGTGGTCTGAGGTTTCTCTTTGCTCTATGATCCCAAGGCTTTCAGGGGGAGGGGGTCACTTTTCTTCTGATGAGTTTCTTTAGGACAGCACAGTGGGTCTTCTGATCTGATTAAAC